>NC_090934.1:611367739-611670770 GCF_040938575.1 Ambystoma mexicanum | reverse complement strand
ACTTTTATAAAAAGTTCTGCGGCAACAAACACAGACATGGTTTGGTACTTCAGCGGATGTACTTTTAAATTTTAGTATTTCTTTTTTGTATGTGTGCAGTAGAAGGTTGCTAGTTTGTTGGAAATGTATTGCATTTTGTAAGTGCCTTTCACATCCTGCAAAGCAGGGATCGCTCAAAACTGTAATCCAACCCCCGGGCTATGTGAGGGGAGGTCCCCCCTCAATGCCAGGGGGCTGGATTACCTTCAGTTTCACGTCAGCGTGCATAAAGCACGCCGACATGAAAGTAAAAGTAATTTTCACTGCAGCAGCCATTTCGTACTGCTGCGGTGAAAATAGAAGGTGAGTCTTCACTTTTCTCCCCCTCGATCTCCGGCTGTATTCTCCCCTTTCCAATGACACCCGGTGTGACAGCATTGCTGGGCGGGGAGAGGGCGCAGAGCACTTGATCCGCGCCCAGCAATGCCCACTGGACCACCAGGGATATGTTTGTGACGTTGGGGGGAGGTGGCTGCTTACAGTAAGCAGCCCTCTCCCCCACACTCCCAAAGCATGGGGGCACATATATAAAGACCCCTGGGGGTGGCAGACAGGTGACCATCTGCCCCCAGGGGTGGCGGCATAGAAAAATTAAAAAAACAGAAAAAAAAACCGTGCTGGGAAGGGGGAGGGGGTTTCGGGGTCCTCGCCACCAGGGATTTTTTCAGGAATGGTGTTGTTGGAAAAGGTAGATTCTCGCCTTTCCAATGACACCCTGTGTGACAGTATTGCTGGGTGCGGAGAGGGAGCAGAGTGCTTGATCCGCGCCCAGCAATGCCCACTGGACCACCAGGGATATGTTTGTGACGTGGGGGGGGCTGCTTACAGTAAGCAGCCCTCTTCCCCGTCCCCCAAAGAATGGGGACACATATGTTCAGAACCCTGGGGGCAGATGGCTGATCATTTACCCCCAGGGAAGGGGGCAAAATAAAATAAAAAAAATACTAAATCAACTGGGATGGGGGTGGGCTGGGGGCCCTAGACTCCAGGGTTTTTTTCCCCCTGAAAGGGTGGTGGCCCTCTTCCTCCCACACCAAGTAGAAAGGAGGGCCACCCCTTGTAGCCCTCCCTGGGGGCAGATTTATGCTCCAAGGCAGGTGTACATGAGGTAGCCCTCCCATCCAATTGGAGGGGGGAGGGCCACCAGGAATAAGGGTGCAGGCCCCCAAACGATAGGGCCTGCAGGTTAGGCCCCTCTGGGGGCAGATTCCTGATCACCTGCCCCCAGGGAAGGAGGCAACATAAAAAAACTTTTAAAAAACAACAAAAAACCAAAAGGGAGTTTTGGGTGGGAGTGGGGAGGCCACTAGCCACCAGGGATTTATTTTATGCAAAGGGGGTAGCCCTCTACCCCTCACTCCATGGGGAAATGGGGGCATGCCTTGTAGCCCTCCCTGGGGGCAGATATCTGCTCCTACGAAGGGGCATCTGACCCCAGGGAGGGCTGCATGAGATGCCCCTTCTTATCTGGGGCTGAACAAGAGTCACCCCCTGCATATGGTGTGGGGAGTAGAGGGTCACCCCACATTACATTAGAAAATTATCTGGTGGTTTAGGGTGCCCCTCAGCCCACCCTAAAGTGTAGTGTACCATTTTCCATTTTTTTCTTTGTTTACGAAACTTGCCTTGCCACAGAGGGGCACATTGGTGTGCCAATCTGGCCCCAGGGTGCCCAAACCTTACTCACCGGGGGGCCTGTCCCACACATTTTTGGTGGCTCTCCCCCCACCCCAAATGGAGGGGGGGTGTACCTCACGCAGCCGTTTGTAGGAGGCCAAGGGAGGCCTGCATGAGGTGCCCCTGCCACCCATTTCGTGTGAGGGGAGAGAGGGCCATCAAACAATAGTTTTTTGTAGTTACTGCTTTCCAATGATATGAGACTTGTACTCATAGTGATCAACAGTACATGTGAAGTACTGAGCTCTGATGATGGAGTTAGATGTAGAGGTCTTGGATGTGATTGGTGGATGGTTGTGTGACTGCTTAGCTGTATTCAATGAGGGAATGGCGCAGAGAGTAAAGTGGAAAGGGTAGAAGGGCCATCAAGGTGTCTGTCAAGCATCTGTAAAAAAAACAATCAGATCATCATCCAGACATTATTATTATTTATTGTGGAGGGAACAGTTTAGGATATGTCTATGGAATTTCTTTGCAATTTGCAATGAAAGAAGGACTTGGGAAGGTGATGGATATGTTTCCAAATTCCCAAGTAATTTTTTCTCGTATTGCACAAAGACAAATATGGTTGCGTTCTTCTTCATTTGGTCCACAAATGGAGAAAGCGAGGCGCAATATAAATAAGGCTGTTTGTGCCTTTCTAAGAGATGTTGGCATGTCCTCTTTTCACAATGAAAATATTATGTTTCGTAGCACATACATTTTTCGCAGAGATGGAGTTCATCTTACTTATGCTGACTATCAGATTTTTCTGAGAATTGTGCAAAATGCATTACAACCTTTTTTGGAATTACAGCCATCCATTTTGCAGTAGGTGTTGACCATTTGAAATTTTTCAAACAAAAACACCACCAAACGGCTCTTTTCAGAGCCACCATTTCCTCCCAGAGAAAACTGCAATGGTTATAATAGGGTAGCACCCCAAAATTTTAGATGTCCGCGGACTTCTAAAAAATACACAGGGCCCTGCACTATTTATTTGTCATTTCTATTTTTGGACTGTGAAAGGCGGCTCTTAAAAGAGCCTTATGTTTTTTTTAGATTTTTATTGTTTTCTTTTTTTTTTTTGCTTTTTACACACGACACACTAGGAGAGGAGGGGAAAGGGGGGTAAGGAAGGGACACCAACCACGGGGATAAGAAAGGGCCGGTGGAGAGAGGAAGATGTAGGGTGGGCCTTATTTAGGTAGGTAGCAGACCTTCTCATGCTCCTTGACTGCAGTCTTGAAAGCACTCCGAAGACTCTTCCCCCTGCAGAGTACTGTGTCGCGGTACATACACAAAACTACAACCCTCGAAAGGTAAGGGTCAACAGCATCGTGGATGGCCTGTGAGGCAGCTGGAGGGATGTGCTGTCCTACAGGAGTGTCTCGTGTGGTGACAGGAGCAGAAATGGAGGATGTGGTAGAGGAACTCAACCTACTACGTTGATCACAAGGTACAACTTGCGAACGACCCCACCATGGAACGACCTTAGGTGTCACTTCATCGATGTTGTACCAAAGCTGTACGAACCAAGCCTCCCACGACTCAGCACCATGTGGCACTGATTGCAGGTGACCTTGTTTGCACATGCTTTTGGCACTCCACCCTGAATGGTAAACAACCGCCGCACCCAAGACTCACGGCTGGTGCTGGTAGTAGGGACTTCCACTACCTCATCCTCTTCATCCTCTTTATCCTCCTCTACATCCTCACACCTGTTCCCCTCTTCAGGCCCTTGGGGAGGTGGTGGTGGAGGGGGTGGGGGTGAGGGTGGTGCTGAGGCAGATGTAGCACCAGCTGGAACAACAGCAGCCATGGATGCCATCAGGTTTCAGCAAAGGCAGCACAGCAAAAGCAGGTAATCTTCAATAGAAGGAAGACAGAATAAAGATCAGCTCTGGGGTGTGGCCTTTTATAGGGGTGCTGGTGTGTGCTCCGCGGACAGCCGCGCTGTCTGTGGATAGATCGAAGGCCCCAAAAAGGCTTAAAACTTTCCAAAAAGTATGTAGAAAGTCAGGGTCATTGTCTGGGACATGTGCAATGGTGAATATTTACTGTAAAATACTGTGGAATGTTCAAAAATGTACTTTTAAAATGTTCCCTGTTCAGAACAGTGTCCACAATTCAGGACACACGCTCAGCGTGGGTGCGGTCATATGATGACATTGCAAACACGTCCATGAAGGGAACTGGTGTCCGCAGGACACCAAATGCACATGAATGGGCGTGCGCATATGCGTGAATGTTCTACGGACAGTGTTCGGTCCTCAAACTAATTAAAAGTGTGACACAAGTAATACGTACAGTTACGGACAGGCGCAATGTTCGTAGGATTTATGGGTGTGGTGCGCATGTGTGTAGATGTTCTAAAGACATTACAAATTAACCTCTGAACAAGAGTACCAACAGCATCCCCAGACACGTGTTTCGGTCTGGTTGGACCTCATCAGTAGGGAGGAGCTGTGCCTCTCTAAGAATAGTGAGCAAGGGGTCCACGTCTGGATTCCCCTAGTAACTCAGGGTGAGACCCAAAGTTACTTGCATATGCAAATTAACAAGAGGGGTCCTGGGAGTCCCTCTGCCAGGCATTAGTCCTGGTTGCGAGAGACTTACCCAGAGTGGATCCCTCCACAAAATGTTTCAAAACATAGACATTTTCCATAAACATGTCCATTTTTTGTTCCATGTGCTGTAGAGTATTTTCTAAAGTTTCTTTTGTTGTATTATTTTCAATGTTTGTATGGTCTGTTAAAAAATATATATATATATGTTAAGTACACATAAAGTAATTGTTATTAATTTGCTTATATAGAGAAGTTTCTACCATTATTATCACTGTCTTCAGACATTTCCGCACGTGGGAAATTTTCCTCAAGCCATTCCAAGTGCCCATTTCTGTGTAAAAAAATATATACATTA
This sequence comes from Ambystoma mexicanum, assembly GCF_040938575.1. NCBI lineage: Eukaryota > Metazoa > Chordata > Amphibia > Caudata > Ambystomatidae > Ambystoma > Ambystoma mexicanum. The sequence continues at coordinate 611,666,150 of NC_090934.1, read as the reverse complement.
CTTTTACTGTACCAAATTCAGAAAGTTTAGAAATATATAAGAAAATTAACTTTACTTACTAGTTTCTGCTAACGTGTGTTCTTACTGTTGTTTAGGTCTGCTGTTGCTCTTAGCTGTGCAGTTTCTGTCAGGTAATTATGTTGGAGGCATATCTTTTTTATTGTGGTATATTCCATTTTTAGTACATATTGTATTTAAATGGACGGTTGATCTGTTAAATATATAGGTTTCAATTTAATGTTTATTATTACATATAATATGTGCTGCTTTTTGAACTTTTTTAGTGTTTATATAGCATGATAAAATAATCTAAGATACCCCCTGAGTTTTTGGGTAGTGTGGATGATGTCCGCGTCCGTCCACGGACATTCGCATAGTCCGCAGACATCAAAATCACTAGCAGGGGGTTCAGCATGTAATATGTATATAAAGTATGGGAAACCTAGTTAACATCTATCAATTTCACACTATGTATATGTGTATTCAGGAAAATAAAAAAACTTTGATAAAGGGACGTTATGGTTAAGTTGCGCTACTAAAAACCTATGAAATTCAGTAAAAAAAATACTTTGTTAAAGGGACTTTATGGTTCCAAGTAAACCCGAAAAACCCCTGAAAATCGGCAGTTATGGTAAGCTATGCAACCATAACTCGCGCCACCACCATGTATTGCTAAGACTAACACCCAGGACATCAAAGATGACATCACAAATGTCATTGATGACATCACTGATGACATCACATGTGTATTTACTTTTTATAAAACTCTGTACAAGGGATTTTTTATTATAATTTTGACAGAAAAGGTTATAACGATCATTGGAATAGATATCTTGAGCTATGTAGTGCATTAGACAATGCATTAATATAAATAGAATTCTCTTATGAAATCCTTAAGAATGTACTAAGCTACTCATATATAAATATAAGAATTGTGTGCAACATATATGATGGAAGTGCAATATTCATAATTTTCACGTGTTGAATAGTGAAATAATAAATGCTTTCTTATTAGAGTTTTCTGTACTGTGCAACATGTAATAAGTAGCTAATAAAACCCCTTACTACATAATTTCATTACTACATCCAAAACAGAATACCACACCAACACATACAATTGTGAATATGTATAGAGAAAGTAAAGTACACAAAAAAAGCATCAGTAGAAGCAGAAAGTGTTCACAACCTAAATGATTATCTTTATGCACAGAAAAGATTGCTCTGTTTCAAACCTAGTACTTCCCTATGTACAAATATCACATGATGTGACTGCACCCAAAAAAAATTAGTACAAATACAAATATCAACACATCCAGAGAAAGTACAGTAATAAAAAAAAACAGAACAATAAGAAAGTGTTAATAACCTTACTGATTATCTTCATACACAGAAAGCATTGTTATCTTTTAAGTGTGTAGTTTTCTTATGTATATATTTCATATGCTGTGAGTGGACCCTAAGTGAATTATTGTAAGAACATATTTGAAATATAAGGCTACAAATAAAGTACTTTTTGATTTATTTGTTCCTAATCATTACTAAGATATATCACTAAAAGAAAAAAACAGCGAGTTATACATGTGATGTCATCAGCGATGTCATCAATGACATTTGTGATGTCATCTTTGATGTCCTGGGTGTTAGTCTTAGCAATACAAGGTGGTGGCATGAGTTCTGGTTGCATAGCTTACCATAACTGGTCAATTTCAGGGTTTTTTTGGTTTTACTTGGAACCATAACTTCCCTTTAACAACGTTTTTTTACTGAATTTCATTGGTTTTCAGTAGCACAACTTAACCATATTGTCCCTTTCGTTTTTTTTTACTGAATATATATATATATATATATATATATATATATATAGTTTACAAATGTGATAGAGCACCCTTACCAGGAAGTAATGGAGCAGAGTACAATAAAACACATACACATGTGCAAATGTACAATAGAAAAATATGATACTAGAAGCAACACTGTGGAAACAAATATATGAAAGCATCACAAACTTCTGAAACAGAGTGTAGTCATACTGTTTTAAAACGAAAAAAGGCTGCAGGAATGCAGAAAAATGTAGAAATAACCGAGAGGAAATATATGAGTTTTGGGAGGCTTCGGGGAAAGTTAAATAAATAGGTTGGAGTCGCATTGATGCGTGCAAGGTACTTCAGGCACAAGAAGCCACAACAGAAAAGGCATGGGCAGAAAAACTAGCACATCTGAAACGAGGGCTAGGCCGTTTTAAGATGTCAGCCTTCATAGATATGCAAAATTGATGCTAAACTGGCTAGTTGCCCCAGAATCTAGCCTCTGGGAGATGTAACAGATCTTGAGTGTTCTAGTGGGAATTACCAGAAATCAGTTTGGCTTCAAAATCAAGGGCCCAAAGATAAGGTTGTGAGGCCATGGAATACAAAACACTCCACCGCTCTGATGAGATAGAACGCGAGCTTGAATGGTGGAGCAATACATGATTTAATCTGCTGAAGAAGTGATAACTAATAAAACAAACACACAGGATTGGGACAAATAAGGAATATGAGATTCAAAGTTTAGCTAGGAGTTATTAGTAAACCCATCGATTTCAGAGAGGGTGCCAGTATTGGATTGAGAGCAAGAGTGTATAGTGGTGCGCACGACTCTTGAATTTGTGCAAAAAAGAATAAAAGAAGGAAACAAAATGAAACTCAGTTTGAGAGGGGTTCATTTTCAGTAAATGGATATAGCCAAGGACAACATTTCACATAAAGTCAAACAGGTAAATGCAGGTATATTTTGCAATTTGCAGCCAGTTATAATGGCAATGTGGTGTCAACATTTATATATATGTTTTATTGCACGTCGCTTCGTTGCTTCGTTGCCCCCTGGTAAAGGTGTTGTATATAATCTGTTAATTAAAATATATATAACTGAATACCCGTCTGAAAGTGCAGATTTGTATGCTTATGCATGCCTACATGTGTTTGTGCATTCTGCTTTATTTCACCTCGTTTGTCAAGTTAACCACTCCATGCTAAGTCATCTACATTTCTTGAAGGCTATGTTACGTTACTTAGAAATTGTATAAAGCAGTTTTTGATTCCCCAATTGTATGCAATTCATTTGAGATTGCGGCTTATTATCCACATAATCACTGTGTGTGTTGGTGTTTGTTTGGCTGATTTGTGTATAAAGGCACACAAATGGCATAAATGATGTTAGAATACATATTTAGTGTATTTTAAAAAAAAGGATTTAGTGTTCTGCTGAGGAAATTTAACAGTGAATAGTGGTTAATGATTTGTGATTTTTTATGAAGTGAGAATGTTAATATTTAGCTGTATTTTTGTTTTATGAAGTTGTATCTACTTCATAATGAGGAACAAGCATTTCTGTGCATTTTATACATCAAAATGTGCTTGGTCATATTCTCACTGGGCACCGTTGCAAATGTATGGAATCACCTGTCCAGTGATCATTGCCCCTGTTGTGTTGGAACAAAAGAAACACTTTTCATTTCATGAATCTTTTCTATAAAACGATTTACCAGTATTATCTTAAAGTGCGTTTAACTAACTCTAGAGTGGCACGTTCCAACTGCAGGGACTACAGATGATGCCAAAAATGTGCTTTTATCCAATGGGTTTATTTAAGGAGTATGCACAGTGGGACAAACAGGTAAGGGGGGACTTCCCCCAAAAAACGGAAATAAATTACTATAAAACAGATAAGTCTTCTCTAGGTATGTGTTTTTTTATGCTGGTTGAAGGGTCGACCACTTACCCAGGCGTTGGCATCAAGGAACTAGTACTCTGAGTTCATGGGAGGGTAACCCCCTCCCTCTTTTCTGGAGCTGTTGGGGTCTCTTCTTTATCTGAAATTAAGTGCAGGCTTTCCAGGATCCCCTTGCCTTGTATTTTATTTTATTGTTTTTTATTTTATTTTGGTTGGTTAAATTAAATTAACCTTTCAAAACAAAACATTTTTTCCTGTGAAACTTCAAATGTACAAATCGCCGCACATCACATTCAGAAGAGACAAATAACAACTTAAAGAAACATTTCAAATTAACTGAGAGACCCACAGAATAAAAGGCAAAGAAGAGTAAAAATCAATATAACAACATACTTGACAATATCAGTTCTAACGTCCAACCACACACAAAATATAAATACAACCTAAGGATGTATGACAACTAATAACCCAGAATAAAATCACTAAATAATCAGTCTATAGGCAGTACTGCACTTAAAAATTGCATAGTGGCTATTCTCAGGGAGATTTTTGGGGTAGCAAATAATTCATACCATAATTCATCATCTGACCGCATTAGATAATTTGTTTCGGTTAACTTATAATGGACAATTCCCCTTTGTTTCCTCAAGGCAACACACACAACCAATATGTGTTTTAATGTCTCTTCCATTCCATCAATTTTACAAAACCGACAGTGCGAGGCATCAATATGAATTAGACCCCTTCTTAATAAGATTTGATTGGTTGGCCATAAATTCATGCAGAATCTTAGGATTTGACTTCTAAGTATGTATGACGGGCACTTCAGTAAGTAATCAGCTGTATGCCGAAATGTTTTATGGCCAAAGGATGATCTGTCGAAACCTCTTAGCAAAAAGCATGTCTGGGTATGATGCCAGTCTAGTTGATACAATTTGAGCTCGGCTTTCGATGGATTATTAAGTAAAAGGTCTAGCGAGATGTTCGCTTCAGCCAGATCAGAGAGGACACTGGCTCGCCAGTTTGCTGGAAAGAAGTGTTGAGAGAGCAAAAGATAATTTGCCAATATTGAGAGCAAATTGTTTACGGCAAGACCCAGTAAGCATTTGTGATAAAGAGAACATCTCTTCAAGGATGCTTGGATGTGTATTGACAAATTGCCCAACTCAAACCGCAAAAGAGCATTTGGCGTTGCGTTAGGAAGCTTGAGTACTTTTTTCCAAAACTGTGCTTCCATTCTATCCCAATACAAAGGCTTTTGTGGGAGCCATGTCTCAGCCCCATAGGTTATAATGGGGATTACCTTCTGTTGATAAAAGGTTAGAACAATAGCACAAGAACATTTACCAAACTTGGCCTGGAGGACTGTGGCCTGAGATATTAGAGTGGAGGGTTTGCCAATTATGCTACATTGTGGGGGTTATTTGCAAGAGAATTACTAAACATGACACCTAGATATTTATAGTCATTGACTAGAACCAGTTTTTGATTATGGAGGAACCACTCATAATGTTTAGTTTGTTTCAGTTTGCTCTTTCCCAATTCCATGACTTGGGTTTTCTCCAAGTTGAGTGTTAGGTTATTTTTGATAGTGAAGATTTCTAGTTGGTTGAGTAAAGTCTGTAATCCACTTGGTGTTTGTGAGATAAGAACCAGGTCATCAGCATAGAGAAGCCATGCGATGACCTGGTTGCCAAGCTTAGGCGCATCATTTACTACCTTCAAAAATTCAACTCCCAAGTCAAAAATAAAAAGATTAAACAGAGTTGAGGCTAAAATGCAGCTTTGTTTAAGGCCGTGTTTGATGTGAATTGTTTCTGATAATAGCCCACTCAAGTTCAATTTGACCTGCATTGTAGTATTTGTATTAAGTAGCTTTATAAGTGAAATAAGAGAAGGAGGGCAGCCGAAACCCAACAGTTTGTTGAAAAGTAATTGACAGTCCAAAGAGTCAAACGTGACTCGAAAGTCTACAAAAGCCAAATATAAAGGTTGCCGTCTTGCCGCATAGGCTGCCTTAATGGCATTAAGCGTGATGATATTAATAGCAGTGCCAAGACCCGCAACAAAACTCGTTTGAAAGGGATCTCGACCATTTTCACTAGTAGCCCAAATGTCAAGATCTCTCAAAATGATGTGGCTAAAAATCTTCCCAGGTGCATCAAGAAGTGCTATGGGGCAATAGCTTGCCGGATTTGTGTGATCGCCTTTTTTATAGATTGGTACTACTACAGCATGACACCAGGATGTTGAAATGCATTGCTTCGTTTGGATGGAGACAAAGATGGTGTATAGGATATTCGCCTACAATTCAGGATGCTGTTTTAAAACAAAGTTTGAAAGGCCATCCAGTCCAGGAGCTCTGGAGGAGCTGGCCTTATTTATGTAGAACAGCACATCTTCTCGATCAAAGTTAATAGAAAAAGGAAAGGTAGTTGGCCTGGGCGCCAACCGATCAGAGCTAGTTTGTGGGAGATCATAGATGTTTGTAAAATATTCGACCCACCTTTTTTCCGGCACACCAATAATTTGAGAAGATAGCTGAGAAAACTTTGTGGCTGAATTAATCAACTTCCAGATGTGAGAGGTGTTTCTACCTTGAATCGTGTACAACCACCGCTCACCATCCCTTTGATACATTTCCGCCTTGTGACCACGTATCCAATTCTTATAATCAGTTTTCAACTTGCGTAATGAGGACTCACGATACTGTACTGGAAGGAGCAGAATATGTATTTTTTTGTCTACGAAAAAGGGACTTCCTGAGTCTAACAGATTGATCGAAGACATGGGGTGGACAAGCATTATTGGATAAATTACCACTAGATATACCAGGGGATGCAAACAAGTGCATTTTATCATTATATTCTGGTGGAACATATCCCTTCTCTAGGAGGAGATGATGGTCCTTCACTAGATCATGACTAAATGCTTCCAAAGAGAGATTGGACCAATGCATTCTATTATGCTGAGGGTTTATGGTCAAAGCTCTCAACTGTTGCTGTCGAGGCTGTTGTTTGGCCTGGGCATGAATCATAATTTTAGCCGACAGCATCAGGTGATCACTGGATGAAGAGGGCAAAATCGTGAACTTAGAGATTTGACCAAATAACACTCTATCAACATGCACATAGTCGATGGTTGATTTATGTGAACAGCTTGACCACGTATGGGAGGGAGGGATGTCACTTTTAAAGGCTCCATTCAACATAATCAAATCCCATGTTTCTACAAAATGAGAACACAGTATGACCCGTTCAGAATTATTTTCCTTGGATAGTGCAAGTAGGTGAATGTTCAGATCTCCAGCAAAAATAATATGTGCGATATTAGCAGTAGCAGCAATCTCTTCCATAAGTGAATTGAGGTCCTTAAAGAAGGTAGAGGTTGAAATCGCAACAGGATTCCAATAGAGATTAATGACTGCGAATTTGAGTGTTTGAATGAAAATGATAGAGCATTGCATAAAAGAATTCAGAGACGGACAGTCTACTAAGCTGGTCATGGTGGAAATATTAGAAATGGTTACAAGGCACGACGTTGGTCTGCCTTTTTGACCTTTCAACTCGGAAACCAGATGAACATGGTGATTGTCCCAAGAAGGAGGTGACAGTAACCAAGTTTCTTGTAGGAGCACTAGGTCAAAATGTATTAGAGTGCAATTTGAATTATTCAATAAGGGCTTATGCCCTCTAGTATTCCAACTCAAAAATGCGAATTTATGTATCTGAGGGCTTTGCTCATCTGCTCCTAGTTACGCATTCTTACAGCAACAACAAGTGTTGGGTTTCGTGATGGGTACTACACTTTCACCTAATGGAGCTGAGGGTCGAGATCCACCATCGCCAACTCTTTCAAGCTGTTGCGAGGTCTCAGTTAAAGGACTTTCGCTAGTAGTAGGTGTTAGTCTAAAACCAAGGCCAAAGAGAGTGGATCTTGCAGCCCAAATGGTGTTAAGGACAACGCGTGATCTTATCCAGAGACAGGATACAGTTAAGTCCTTGTCATCAGGAAATTCTACCTGCTCAATGTCTCCTGAAGCGATATCCTCTAATGTTGGAATATCAGAAAATAGCGCCATAATACTTTTTCTATTCATGATGAATATTGGAAAGGAGCCACCACGACAACTTATGAATAATGAGTAAGGTTGAGGAGACTTTCTGAACTTAGTGCCTGGTGGTGCTAAGGCCTCTTTTTTACCACAAGATACTCCAAGAAGGGGGTTTAACTTCTCCTCCTCTACTGGGGATTTGAATGTAACACTTTTAGAGTTCATCTTCTGATCAGAAGGAAGTAAGGGATCAGAATGAGAGCTGTGAATAAGCAATTTCATGGAAGACTTAAGAACCTGCTGTTCCAAGGTTAGTGCTACCAGTCAATCTGTGATAGAAGATAATGTGTTATCATGCGTATTCAATTGAGGTGAGAGTGTATCTGCTGTTAGAGGCATATTTTCTGTGACTAGAGCATTCTTCTCGCACGTAGAGGGAGAAAAAAATAGTTTGGTGCCGGTTTGAGAGCTTTGCAGAGGAGTTTTCAAAGTAATAGAAACAGGTTGCATCAATGGATGAGTCACAATTGGCGCCAGATGAAATTGGCGCATATAATCGTCCACGGCTTTCCTAAATTCTTGTATGTTATGCAACTAAACAGGTGGTTCAGAACTATTCAAAGGACTGCCCTTGGATGGTAATGCAAAATGAGCCCCAAAAGGCAAACCCTCAGGGCCAGCTTCAAATTCTTCAACATCCTGCACCAACTCATCCAAAGGAGAATGTGTTAAGTGTACCTGGGGGTTACTAGCCCCACTTTTTGCAGTTGTTTTCCTTTCTTGTGCGAGGTGAGAGTATTTTTTGGTTATAGCATTAGAGGCTAACATAGAGCCCCTCGCTGGCTTTGAAAGTGATTTAACAAACTGTTTCGATTGACCATTAGAAGCAATTCCTTTGGAATTCTGTTTTTTTTTTTTTTGCTTCACATTATTTCCAGGCCTAGAGTTTGATACATTCATCAGCCTTTTTTTTAGCATTTTTGGCAAAGATGGTGTACGCCTCTTTGTAAGGTGGTACAATTTTTGCTATAGATGGTACATTAGCAATACTAGCTGCAGGTGGTTCATGAGTAAGCGCCAGAGGCAGCAGTGGTACCACCACGCCAGCCTTTGAGGGTAACTCACAAATAATACCATCCACAAAAGGAACAGCAGCCATTAAACATTGTGTTGCCTTGTCAACAAAGCATAACTCAGGCTGGGGTCGCTGTTGGTCAGTTGGCACTTTGAGCACAGGTATGATCTCTGGATTTTGATTTGTTGTCAACCTGGCATCACTACCATCAAAGGCCTGCCTCTGGGCCAGGGAGTCAGTAATGGATTTTTGCCAAGTGGCAGTATTTCTGAGACTGTCAATGATAGAGTTTACTTTGGGTCAAGAACTTCAAATAGTTTAGCCAAAGTCATTATCGAATGTTCATTCCTTCAAGCGTTATCATGGGGGATTTCTTTGAGAAAGACCCCATAGCCACGGCAGAATTTTCTCGAACTGGCCTCTTTGGGGTTGGAGGAATAAAAGAGATTGAATAATCTGATTCTGATGGGCTTCCATTCAGAAATAGTGTGGGAGACCTGGAGAGGTCGGGAACATCTTCCCTGGCTGAGAAGCATGAGTTTGAAGAATGTAAATCAATAATAGCATTATCAACATTATGAGTAGCACTTTCAGACTTATTTAACAAAGATACCCCATTGCCTGAACGAGCATTTTGCAGAATCATAGTATCAGGCAATGATATATCACAAGGCAGTTTGCAGGCCTTATTGCTCTCATTTGAGTCTGAAGCTAATGGTGAACTCATTAAAGGTGGCATTGCAACAGAATATTCTTGATCAACAGACAACGGCTGTGCCTCTACATTCGAGACACTCAAGTTCATTAGCTCTGGCAACTACGCCACAGATCGAGTGGGGCAAAAAGAGCCGAACCCAAAGTCTTGAATGTCGCCAGCCGGGGTGTTGGAGCGGGTAAGTTTCTTCCCCACTTGTTTGTCCAGCTAGAGCCTTTAGGAAGAAGACGGGAAGACTTTGGTGTTAACAATGATCCTTCCCCACTCGGGGAGTCACACAACGCACTGAGTCATGCAGGGCAAGGCATGTCAGTGAGCAATGTATAGACCTTCGCCCTTTTATGAACCATGGCACGGTAAGGATCAAGCAGACAGAAGAGAGGACGTATAAAAGAAGAAGAAGCGTTGATGTATGAAATCACTCACAATTTTGCAGCAAAAAAAAAAGAAAAAGGAAATACAAGGATCAAAATGTAGTAACTAACTAAGAAAAAATAAAAGGAACCCCAATCTGCTTCAACGGGTGCGCGCTTTATTTTCCTTTGTGCGCCGCAAGATCAAAGGACACCAGTCCCGCAGTCTCCCACTGCACCTCAAGTATTGGTTATGCTTAGGGCAAAGGTTTCTGGATTGCCTGTCGTCCCCTCTTGGGCTGTTTTTGCGCCTTACCGGTGATTTGGAGAATGCCGCATCCCAGCGCTCCAGCAAAACAGCAGCACGAAAATGCTTCCGCCCTTATCGCACTTCCGGGCTTTTCGCCGCAAAGGTCTGCTGGTCAGGCTTTAAGCCGCACCTCCAGGTGGGCGTGACCCCAATGTAAAATGAAAATTAAGTAAAAGTTGCAGTGTGCCTAATACACAGTGAGCCTAATTCACAGGCAGTGAGATGAGCACAGTGCTTGTTGTGGAATGCTGAAAACACACGGCTTCCCTGTTATCACAGCTACATGGTCTCTGAGTGCTCCCTCAGCAAAACAGCAGCACAAAAATGCTTGCCTTGTATTAGTAAGCATTGTGAGCTTCCAGGTCGTTGGTCATAGCTAGCAGGGATATCTAGACAGATCACTCTCGTGCAAGATGACTAAAGCCTGGACCTCTGTACCTCCCTGTCTCTATACTTCCTGAACTCTCTTTAAATCCACCCCATTCCTCCTCCTATTATCTGGACTTGCATGAGCCAACCTGGCCTATCTGAACCTGCTTATTCTGGTTCACTAGACCACCAAATTCTTAGAGGTCTTCTCTACTCTTAACTGCTGCCTGCCCCTTCTGCTATATCACTGTCCTGTTAGCATGGCTTCTGTGTGGCTCTTGAACTCTGATGTTCTCCTTCTCGTAGAGTCACACTTCCTCTGCCTGATCCTTCCCTAGCCAACCTTCGATTTCAGACTGGTCCCTCTTAGACAGCCAACACTTTTTTCATCTTCTTCTACTCACTCCTGTGTAATGTTATCTCCCTCTTGGGTACCACATCCTTCCATGTCAGCACCGATTTTACCACTTCACTCTTTTTCACTCCTTATGTCAACAGCTCATTGCCTCACTTCTCTGGATATCTCGACCTAGTTCCCATCTCCGGAACTCACCACCTATTCCTGTGCCACTCCTGATGTCACTATCTCCTTCATCATCCCTTCAGCTCTACCACATTTTCCAGCTTTCCTCTGCTGCCACAATTGCAGACCTGTAGCCTCCAACTGTTCCATTGACTTCAACATTCCGCCTTCACTGAATGTGAGTAAAATCCCAGTAACTCACCATTGCCTTGTATTACCATCAGCACTCACTCCAAGTAGTCAAACCATTGTCAGATATTGCCATCACAACCCTAGGTGCACACACAATGATCATCTATCCCCATTAAAAGTCCAAGTAGTTACATAATTTTACCATCATGGGCCCAGATGTAGACACTCTATGCTAGGTTGTTCTTCTGTCTAACACCATTCAGCTCCACTATTTTTCAGGTATCGCAATATGTGAACAAGTTCAGATATAACTCAAAACTCCCGAATTGTGCCTGATTTGTGACCAACACACCTTAACATTTTAAGAGATCCAGAATAGTTTGAGTTCGCAAAGAGTTAAAAGGTTATGAGCCTGCATGAGATAGCAGGCTGCTGTCAAACCCCACATGCCCCTTTAACATGCCTTACTGCCCTAGTAATGTGGGGCATGGCACTGCATCATGTTAACATTTATTTCTGTTTCCAGTGCTCCTGCACTAGGAATTGGTAGAAAAGAACGTGTAAATATGTGACAATCTTTCTTCTAGTTATGGTGTTTTGGAGGAAATTGGGATCAGTGTGGGGGCTAGGCATGCTGGTTTCACCACAATAGTGACGCTCAAAATTGTACTGTTCACCAAACATTAGGACCTGTGATATTCAACATTTTGCAAGTCATTTCTGGAGGAATGTATAAACTCTTGTCAGGTATACTGTGATATAATTGGCAGACTTGGGCCTCATTATGAGGTGGGCGCAAAGGGATACCAGGAACTGTTAAGGTCATTGGTGCCAGTAATCCCTTTGTGCCCTATTCCGAGGTTTTACCAGGTGCCCTTAGCGGGAGCCGCAAAGGGACCAGGGAGTAAATAACGGGTCCGCAAATTGCAGAACAGTTATTAGCTCCCTCCCCATTCGCATTGAGCCCTATGGGGGCACAAATGGGAATGGGGATTGCCTTTTTCAATGGGGACTTACCAGTCCCTCGAAGGTCGGAATGGACCGGTAAGTCCCCATTGAACCAGGTCGGAGTCGGTACCGGTATTGGAGGCAGCCATGGTGCTAATAGCACCATGGATACCTCCAAACTCGGAATGAGGCCCATTGTCATCCGTAGTAAAGGTACTCATATAACTGGCATGTGTTTCCATAACTTGCACAGGTACTCTAATCATTGAAGGTGTTGCCATCAAAAGCCTCAGTACTCACACGAGGGGCAGACAATTCCATCAGAATATTGATGTACTGTCAACGCTGCTGAATTACAGATATCAATATCATAAATTCAACTCCCAAACTTGCATCATATGTCACGTTTTTCCATGAAATGCTTGCCTACTCATACCAAATGGAAGGTGTAGCACTGCAAACTGTATGCTCCTCGCCACTTGCCAGAAATTACCATTGCCATTATTTGCCAAGGCACTCAACCCATGTTCAAGGTATTGCTATCATTTGTCCAGGCTCTCACATCAATGCATGTCAAATGCCTAGCTACTGAAACCATTTCCCAGGTTCCTGCCAAATGTCCAGCCAATCACACTGTTGCTAGCTGATATTATTCATCCAATTACCGAATACCATGAATTCTTACTGTTTTTGGTATTCCCAAACCTTTTAGTGATTTGGATAAACAGGTTTGCAGGCTGATTCACCTATATGTACACAGGAAAGCCTGCTGCAGCTCTACAGTAGTTACTGTGAATCTTCCAGAATAGAAGGCGGGTGGTGTGTTCTGGTGTCTGTTGCTTTGAGAGCTTGGGAATTTATCTTTCATTTCTAAGTAGTGCATTTTGGGAACCCAGATTTTTTTATAGGGAGAGAAAGAAGGGCAATTAACAAGGAAAGGAGGCTTTATGTGTCTCTTGTGTTTGAGAGCTGGAGCATTTTACTTTCATGTTGAGAAAGGGCTTTTGTATGTAGTATCCGATCATTTTAGCAATTTGGCACTTAATATTATATGCGATTACTTAGGTAGGGTGATCTTAGGCAGTGTTCAACAGTCAGCTGTATTGTATATCTTTGATAACTCCATTTAAAAGAAAATCTGCATTTCACTGAAAGGCAAGCCATTCGAATTTCTTTTAAAGAAGTTATTTTCTCTGCATTTATTTCCTGAGGCTACTTGATTGAACATGCACTCACTGACAGGCATTTGAAATACATTTGTCACAGCTTTTGCGAAACAGAAACAATGTGGCGGTGCTACAAAAAATGTTGGAGGTGGTGATCACAGGCAATGTGCTTTAGTGGTGAATTGATTAGCAATGTGACTACACAGCACCTGTTTGAAAAGAATGGCCAATAGGCCGGAGCAGGAATTGATGCCGGCTCAGCCTGGTGCACGCAAACGAGCAGTTAAATTGCTTTGGGGGAACAGAAAAGAATTTGGGGGTGCCAGAAAATGTGTTTGAGCTGGTAGCGGTGATGACAAGTGGTGGGCCTTTGTGGCAGATTGTTTAGCTGTGTGACACACCCCACTACCTGCTTGGACACACTGTCAGAAGGCTGGTGCAGGATTTTGCACTGAATCAGCTTATTTTAACATTCACACTCACACAGAAAGCATGTAGTTTAATAGCTTTGGAGGGGGGCGCTCATCCACCTGTGTATCCCGATTGTGGTACTCCTGCCACACAAGCAACTCCACATCAGATTCCTCCTCATGCAACCCTGCTATTATCCCCTGCAAAAAAAGATGTTCACTCAAGCAACATAAAAATGCGTGTTTGTTTTGCTAAAAAAACGAAATAAATTAATGTATCTCAACCAAAATATGAAGTCTTTCCCTGACCCCCAAAAAAGTATAAAACAGGATTCGAAATAAACTGGGTCAAAAGTAAAAAACACATACAGGTTTCCCAAACTTGAGTAAAAACTCACCCGAATCCATGTGAGAATGCCAAAATCTGACTTATATCTGATATGATGTTCTAGGTCAGATCCTCTAAGAAAGCCTGAATCTGTGTACGGATCTCGTCCAAACTTGCAAGAGAAAGTCAGATGCTGGAATTATTCAGTGAACACCTGCAGATCCCCCTTTAGTCTTGGGAGTGAGGCCTTGGTGGTTCGGGAATGATCAGCATTGAGTAGATTTGCCTTGGTTTGCCATCTATTACCATTAACTAAACAGGCTTATTCCATTGCCAGGTAATGATATAAAAAGTACAGTTATGTTTACCATTGGCATGTAATACCATTAAGCCTACCCTATTGCTCATACATGTCCAGGTACCTGTCCCACGGTCAGTTCTTCCAGCAAAAACCCAGTAGTTACCACATTAACTGTTCACCACCAAATACCCAGTACCTATCCAAGGACATATCATCTAGAAAATGTGGGCATGAGAAAAGTTACACTTCAAATCAAATGTCGCACCCCATCCCAAAACAAAAGTGCTGCAAATTCATACATTTGTAAACCTAAATGATAGAGAAAATACCTACTGGTTATTCCTGATAAACCCAATTAAAACAACAGCAAAAAATACACTAAACAAATTCTTTATAGGCATGTGCATTTTGGAAATTAATTTGCAAATGGTGGATTTTGAAAAAGAACATTGATCCAGTGGCTTGATCTTTGCTTAACATTAGGTTCTTGTGAAATTGATTATTGTGAAAATAGTGGAAATTTATAAATTGTACAGTACAGTGGGATGTTAACGGCCAATGATTGATATGACATCCTTGGCACCTTTCCTTGCATGAATACAAATTAATATTGCATTTACTGAAAACCCAGTTAACATATTCGGACCACTTTTCAATATCCACTGTTAATAACCAATAGTCGTATCCCATTATGGTCAGTAGCACACGATTGAAAGTCCCAACTATGTAACATTAGAACACTAGAGCTAATATCCATAAAGCCAGTTAAGCACTTCGAAGGCAGATTCTTTCATGGCAAGTTAGCACAACAACATCAATTTCCAGTATGTCTAGTTAGAAAAGCACAACTCACGTAGATTCTACAATGCAAGTTTGAGATTATTATTGTCTGTTTGCATTATACCAGTTAATAAATTGTGTTAAGTTTCCATTCTGTCCAGTTTGATCAAATTGACGAGATTCCCTTATATCCAGATAGCGTCATGTGGGCATATTTGAGTAAGCCCAGCTAACACAATATGGCAATACAGTATTATACTATTGTATCACACAGAGCTTGACTGGAATATATTTGGTGTAGATTGTGCACAATATGATTGGTGTACAATAGGCCAGTGCATGAAATGATCAATGGGTATTATCCATCAGACTGATTTAGCATACTAAAGGCAATTTTAAGTATGTTAGATTAGAACAATAAGGCCACATGCCAATACCACCTCTAGTCAAGGTACTATCAGACTTACATTTCTTTGTCACAGGATCCTTTCAGAGGACTAGTGGCACCACCCCGGGAATCTCTCAGTCCTCAAAGTCAAGTCCAATACACCAGATCCTTCAAGTGATTTTTTCCTCTGCTAGGCAACATATTACACTGCCCAATGATGCACACACAAGAGCAACCATAGTGAGGGCATTTTATAATGTAGCAGGTCTCCCAAGTGTGTAAGGTACCATTGCATTTTCTCAAGTGGCCATCACAACATCAGAAAAGCCAGAACAACTGTACAGCAACAGGAAAAACAGCCATTCCATAATTATACAGATGGTGTGTGATTCAGAAAGCATCATCTTGAATGTGAACACCATCTATTCAACTACTAAAAATAGCAGATTTATCCACCAGCTATGGTGAACAAGAAGAAGGATTCGGACATGTGGTAGAGACTTATGAAGCTTTTATTCACATAATAAGAGAACATGCCTATCTTGCCCTACTGCTACTGGGAAAGCCCCTACCCAACAAAGCTAAATAAGGGTGTTCATCTGTCAGTAAGAATCCAAAATAAAAAATATCCACAGTTCAAAACCTTAGTTCTAAGTTGCAATATCACTAAAAGTAATAACTAAATATTGCCAGTGAATAATCTCCCTGTCACATTCCCTTTCGGTCGGCTGTGTGTGAGGCCCTTCCCCAAGGGCTTTCTCAACAAGAAAAGCTTATGTTATCTTTGTGTTTTCAAAATCAGTCAATTAGTAAAATTGGTCCGAAATCTCAGAACGTTTCTCATGAACTCCTGTAGCTCGTAGTGCACATTTCCTTTTAATGTTTCTACGTATTTGCCAGACTGCCCAATGACTTTACTGTCTATTTTATTATCCTTCTGAATATAGTCTTGTATGATTCTCCCTCTTAATTTCATTTCTATGCTGTTCTTGTATTAAGGTCTGCCTCTGTTAGGACTTATTTGAGCTTGTTCCTGTGGATTCCTTTATTCCTGTTCTTTTTAATATAGTGGTTCCACCACTCCAGGGGCCGTCCTACTGGCTTACCCCTCTCGTATTCTCTTCTCATGCTGTGCTTGGTACTAAAATGTAATGTTAATTGGCTTTCACTGCCCTTTCCTAAAATGTTCCAATATTCGACAGCTGTAACACTTCGTAGCTTCCTGGATTCCTCCCAGTACAGACTATCGTGGTTTCTCATGGTTTCTCCTTCACTTGTTATGTTATTAAATCCTATAGTGGTTCCACCACTCCAGGGGCATTTTCGCTGGTTGACTCTCTTTTGGTCTTTTCTAATGCTGGGTTTTATCTTTGGATTTAATATTTAATGGCTATCTTTGCCTTTTCTTAGAATGTCCCAATGTTTGCCAAATGTGTCACTTGGCAACTTACTGGGTTCCTCCCAGTACATACTCTTGTGGTTTCACAGTGTTTAATTTTCATGCCCATACCTCATTTCATGTTTAGTCTGTAATCACTCCTCATCTCCCACTCTCTCGTGTTACCCTGCTATCTTCATTCCCTGGATTGAGATTCCTGGGGTCGGGTGTCGGTTCTGCTGTTATCTTCCTGCCTATGCAGCAGAATCAATCCAACTCGCAACTTGGGCTGTTCAGCATTGCTCCTTCGGTGGGAGATCATGTTCCTGCCGCACCAGTTGGTTTCAGTGTTCTTTGTTGGGCTCTGGGCCCACCACGGATCTCCTGTGGTCACACCACCATGATGGACGGTATCCTGGACTCTGTCTTGCCTGCATATTCACCCCTGCCTGCAACATCAGTCTTCTGGCATTCTCAGCTGGCATTGTCTCTTTAGCTGACAGCCGCAGTCTCCGCATTTTCTCACTGCTCTGCTCCACAAAGACATAGCAACGTCAGAGGGCTTCCCCTGTGTATTGCTGTCTCTGCTCGCTCTCAATTGATATGCTTTAGTTACATATACATCGAAAAATTGGTGTTCCATTTGGCTTCAGAGTTCATAGTTGATCCAGCATTACCGGAAGTCAATAAAAAAGCAGACATTTTACTTGGCATAAAAGATGGTACAACATAAGCAGATAGTCTTGCTGGTATAGGGAGTTCCACATGGGAATGAGAGTCCTTGTCTCCTTGAGTGGAGTCCCTCCCAGTGAGGTCCCACTTGCATATACCGCTAGGTTGGGTCATGCAGAGTGGGCTCATCTCACTTGCCTCACAGTGGGTGGCTCCCCCTGTGGAGAAGGAACAACTATCCTTGATTCATCACACAACACTCCCCTACTGGATGACTATTACCGGCAGGACAATACAGTGATGCCTGGTTGCTGGGCACATTTAGATACCCCACACCATGCATCAAGAAACATTGTGATGCTTCTCTCATCTACAGGTGACAGTGGCTACCCCTCGCAAGGATAGCAACCTCCTTACAGATACTCTGCAAGTGGAGTCAAGCAATATTCCAATGGAGGGCACACATTCACCTGTAATGCCAATGAGTGTACATTTGGTATGTCAAAGTCATGTTTCAGGTGCCTGGACGATTCGAGAGGAGTGATGTTTTATGACTTTATGCAACATGAAAGTTGCCTGTGCTTGCTAGACAACAAAGCCATCAGAGGCGTCCTGCAAATAAAGATATGTGCAGATATCTGAACACTTCCAGCTGTCCCACATGATGCAGTAATTGAGCAGAGACATTTGGTTGCTGCCATATAGGATACCATGCCTGTGAGACATTGTGAATGAGTTGCAATGTGTGGTGGACAGGCACACTACCTGTGATTCTTCTGCATCAATGATGACCAACTTCTCTGTCCATTGATAACAGAGTTTTACTGACATGTCGGTCCTACATGTGTGCCGCCCATATATTTTGTCATAATGAAGGACATTTGTCAATACCCTTTCGGAACACCTATTGATTTCCACTGTGTTGGTAAATCAGGAGATAGACCATGCTGCTTTCTCTCTATCCCAATCAGGGATTGCTTCACGTGTTATATAAACAGGTTATGGCCAACCAATTAACCAAATATAATACGTCATGGAAGAGGAAGGCAACATTGATGCTCAAACAAAAATGTATTGATCTTAATTTAAGACATTATAATGGGAACTGTAACTGAAACAAAAATGTTCTATACATTTACTTGGACAGTAAGTCATTAGTTAGCATTGCAATTATTTCTCCTCAGAAATATAAACCCCTATTTTTCTCTTCCACTATTACAGAAGGTGCAGATGGTATTTTGGACACTGTTGAGTGGACCAGTGAGTGCTGTTCCTCAGAGGCAGCACCCAGAGTAGATCTGCAATTTAAGCAACATATTCTTTACTCACTGAAGCAGTCTTATTTGCCACTTCAATGCTCTCTGAATGTTGCCCAAGCTGGAAGTGCCTCTTTCTGCTGGTCATGAACTGTAGCCTGCTCTCCAGTTCCCTGACTTCATCCCGGGTGGCCTTGAGCTGCTCCCAGATTTCTCTAAGCTACTGCTGCATAGTCCTGTGTTCCTCTTGTGTCACTTGGAATTCTATCATCATTGCATGCCTTCCAACCACAATGTCCATTGAGTTGCCTAGTGGACATTCACCCAGGTAGCACCTAATGGCAGTTCGCTGGGTGCACCGTGTGACCTGCTCTTTGTGTATTTCCACCTCCATAGGGGGCATGGGGTTGTATGTGGTCTGTTTGTTTGTGCATACCTCCTGGGCTTCATGGTTTTATCCCTTGCAGTGTCTGGACAGTGGGAATAGTGTGTGGAGTTCTGCTGAGTTGTTTGTTCAGTGGCTGAGTTGAGTCTTCTGTGGATGTAGAGCATGCCCACCCACACCAACCTGGGTTTCCATCAGTGAGTGTACTACTAGCACTGTGTGATGAATCCTGTGAAATCCTCACTAAAAACTGATGTTGACCTCTTTTCATGAGAGCAAGGGAAGGCAGCTGCTACCTGATCCTGACCCTGGGGGTGTTATCATGAGGGAGAATCACACGGGAGGGGAGCACATTGGGGGAAAGTGGTAACTCCATTAATATGATTCTCCCATTTTCCCTGAAACACGGATGGAATAGTGTAAAATGCAGCCAAAGAATGTCACTGCTAATATTCAAACAACATCTGATGTTTCTAATAACTTTCAGTTCAACAAACAATTGACACAAAATGGCATTGAAAGCTCTAACACCATTATGCACTTCAAGACCTATAATGCTTATGCTACCGAGAGGAAGTAGTGGAGCAAAGAGTGAAGGATGTTTACTAGTGTTGCAAAGGAGACAATGTTGTCAAGTTGTTTCAATCACAGTCAAAGAAGCAGGACCTTTAAATTTAGAAATCTCCCGCAGGTGCGGGGAGCTGGCAGAACCACAGTAGCCAGAGAAGTGGAGAATGTAGCAGGTAAAGCAGAAGTTGAAGTGGCCACTGAGCCAATGCTCGAAGAGAACCATGAGGTGCAGAAGTGTGTATGAAGTGGGGAGCGGAATTGTGATGAACGGCAGCAGGGGGAGAAGCCCAGCTGGAAAGGAGAGCTATCCCTGAGTTGCAGAGAACTGCACCAGTGTGCTAGAGTACCGGAAGATCCAACAATGACCAATGAGCTCCTGGGAAGGGCCGAATGGACAATGAGAGCTGTGGCAGAGCTGTCAAAGGCATTGTCAGAACTCGGAAGGTTTGACAGTGTATCAAAGTCCAATCCACACCACAAATGCACAGTAGCATCCATAAACTGCAGGGAGACACCAAAATAAGCCATTGAGTTGGCCTAATGGAAGAGGTAATCCCAGGAGCTCCACAGAGATCAGTTACAATTAAAAGATAATTTTGAATATTGACTAAGCAGAAAAGCGGGGTAAAGAGGGTGCAATTCTCCTAACATGGGAGATCGGTATGGGGAAACCTGTAACTTGCATTGCCACCAACTACACGACTATAAAAACTGGCAAACAATATACAATCCTCCCCCTATGAGGTACTAGGGAATAAATGTGGAACATGCATTGCCACATACAGAAGGAAACATTGACAGTTGCTTTGTAGTAGAAGGTAATCCTGGCAGGAGAGTAGACCAGGACAGGAATCAAGTTGTGTAAAGTGGAAGTTAATCCTGGTCGGAGAGTAAACCAGGAAAAGAAGAGTTGTTTTACCCAAGGTTGCGGTTTTTGAGAGTTGTAGAAAGAAAGTACACACTTTATCACCCTGACAAACTATAGTTTAACAAGAGACATTTGCTCTGCTATCCTGACAAACATATTCTACAGAAAGGATAAGTGTGACACCTCTTTGAAATAATTCTTTTCATCTTGGGAAGAGTACTATGGGAACGAGACAGTTGCTTTTAGTTTTCTGTGAACAAGTGGTTTTGTGAAAGAGACACTTTCTTTAACAATGCAAAGACGTTTTGGATGGAAAAGACATTTGCAATTGAACTGAATAGAACACTGATGAAACAAAACTCTTTCAATTGTCTTCCTGAATTGATTCAGGGAAAGGGAGTCCAACTATGGCCACAAGGATTGCTTTGTGAGAACTATACGTTTGAACTTTTGCACACTTTTGTTGAACTGAACTCAGAAAAATGTACCTTTTGCATTTTGGTTGTTTATTATATTGTGAGGGTCAGATACATCTGGACATAAGGTTAAGCACTGCTGGGATTGCAGTATTACCTGTGGTGTTCGGATGAACATGTGCAAAGGTCATCATGTATAGATATGTGTTTGCATTTTAGGGGCTTGGGGCATTTCATGAAGGGTCAAAACATGGGTGTACCAGTGATTTCCATGAGAAGCCATATACTATGTGGTCCACATATGATGGGGGCTCAATCTAACGCCACACTCCTTTACACATTACCATTCAACAGAACACACATTCACGCATGGAGGATCCCGTTTACATTTGGCCTCTCATATGGTGTTGGTGTGCTAGAGACAATTCCACCAATGCACTCCATTGCTACTGTCATTGCACTTCATTGCTACTGTCTTTACCATGCCAGTTACTTGCTTCACCACCATGCTGAGGGTGGTCTTTCTCGATGGACCACCCCCTGTGTCTTCGAAGGTCTTCTACCTTCTTCTTAGTATGCCTCTTCATATATCCACTGCTTTTTTAATTCTTTGCTGGTGTATACTACTACTCAACGGATATTATTCACATTTTGGGAAAGTTCGTCCCACAGGGCATTTGTTTATGTCAATGCTGGCTCGCTCCCGATGTTGATTGCTCAGTGTCTGTACAAATGGACCTGTTGCATGGCTTCCAATCTGTGAACTAGATCCATGCTAGGAATATGCAACATTTGCGTGGCTTCTAAACTCATACCTCAAATCAAATACTCTGGTACATGTCACTTGCCCATGATGTTGAATACACGTTCTGTTCTGTATCTGTATGGGGCATGATGAAACTTCAGAAGAATCAGAAAAATAATGCTCACCTTTGTTTTCTGCAAGTAAAGTGTAAAATTTTGCAAAATAACATTTGGGCAATCATAAAGTTTTCCACACAGTCGCAGGGGAAGACCTGCAGGCCTATGCCAACTGCCAGTCCATTTCATAAAATAAAATATACAATCATCATACCAGATGAATCACCTGTCGCTGAATGAAAAGGCCACAGTCAGGGCCAGTCTTACACCAGATTGCACCCCAGGCAGGAAGCATCGTTGGCACCCCCCCGCACCAACGACCGTCAATATGCCACATTGCCAAGGAGAATTGTTCCTTTGCAGCAGGGAAGTGGTGTAGTTGTAGACCCATAAGGGACCCGGAACCAGTCCGTACAGTGCTCGCCATACTCACCATGAAGCTCTTAGTAAATGGACTGGCTAGTACCCACCATTTCCCTCACCAAGTGGGCATTAGTGGACCATCTTTTGATTTCGAATTTTGGCCCATGGTAAGTCCCGCAAAGACTTAAAAGATGGTGTCCAGTTTACATGCCTAGAATTTACACCACTTGAGCTTTAAATATCTTTGGCTTCTGTGTGGCCCAATAGCATCATCAGTGACTCCGATGGGAGCTCATGGCAGTGATGTCCTCACTTACACCGGGTCAGATTCCTTACCAAAACGCTGGGGCTTGGGGCATGGCCAGCACACACACACCTGCAACATGCCAACTAATCCCCGCACCCCTGACTCTCCTTTATTCTATAAACATTTTTGGCATTTCCCTTTTACTCCCTTCATGGGGTTCAGCTGCCCGTTGAGTATTTCTTTAGGTAGACTTACCGTTCTCAATGTGTTTGAGAAAAGCCGCCTTGATCCAATACCTGCTGGCCTCCACCCTCCCTGACTGCCCTCATCTTTTGCCTGTTTCAGCTTGTTTTACTTTCACCCCGCACCACCTTTCCATGGTTACAGCCCTTCTGCTAAAGTGAGACTGATGGGTAGAGATTTCTGCCAGGAATTGAGGGAAAACTCGATATGGAGGCAAGGCTGGAATCATGCGTAATTGAGGGAAAATTCGATATCAAGGCTGGGCTGGAATCATGCACCTAACAAGCCCCCTGGATTCCTTTTATTGAAAGCGAAATTGCATCTTGTTTCTATGTGCTGTACGCAGCAATGCAGCACATTCTGCGTCCCCTCAGAAAAATGGCCCATGGTTCACAGACACCCCCCTACCAACTGCCCGCGGGAAATCGACTTACCTGTAGGCCAGTTCGCCCCTTTTAGGGTACAGTGTGCAAGAACCCTGCCCACGGGGACAGGAGGAGTGAGAGAGCACCCGCACCCAAGAAAGGAGGTACAGAACACACTGCACCCAAGAAAAGAGACCCAAGGGGGCACCATGCACCCAGAACAGGAGACGAGAGGGAGCACCCTGCACCCAAGACAGGACTCAGGCTGGGACCTCAAAGGCCAGCTCAGCTGGTGCAAAGTCAGTCACACCTCATACTGGAACCTGAAATGCTAGTGTGAACCCAGCTGCCTGTGACTGCAGTTTGCAAAGCATGCGATTTACTGAGATAAGCCATTGATTGGCTGCCTGCCATAATTTTAAAAGGACTGATTTAGAGGCCGTTTGTTTGGATGAGATAATGTGATAGCATTCATTATAACATTACTCTGCAAATCGGTTCTTTTTACTTACGGTTTTGCTGCCTCCTTTGAGCTGCTGACGTCTTTCCCCGAAAAACACTCTGCTGTCAGCCCTTTCCCCAAGTGAATACTGCAAATTCCCCCTCAACCAACCACCGGCTCTGTTATTTTTACCGCTTACTTTTGTTTTTCAGTTGTTTTTAAATTTTAAAACGTTTGTGTTTTCAACTTTTGTTATTATTTTACATTTGAAACTAATGATTTTGAATTTAGAGACAAATACAACTGGTCAGTTAGGGGTGTCTTGAATATGTTTGACTGTTCTTATTGTGTAGAAGCTCAGTTTTGTGCAGGCTTTCTTTTTCAAATTCCAATATCCCAGAAAACAAAGCTAGCACAAATCTAAACCACTGCTAATTCTGGCAATGAAATAACGATCCTACCACATAGGCCATGTCCGGTAAGGGGTCATTCGGTGCCTCTACAAATTCGACAGGGCTGGGGCAGACTGAGACGTGAGAGAACAGCACCCTGCACCGAGCCTCGGGCAGGTGACATGAGGGATTGGAACAGCACCCTGCACCGAGGGCAGGAGACATGAAGGAGCACCCTGCACACCCACTCGCTTTCCATAATGGCGGTGGCCCGACCCCGACACGACAACGCCAGCCAGCCCCCAATCAATCCTATTCGGTGCACGCGCAATAGCCTGGTGGAGGGCACGCCGCACATGCATCCATCATAGGCCTGGCTGGCGCCAACGCCACCCGTGGCTCGGGGTCAAGGGGGAGGGGGAAGTAATAAAGCAACAAATGTTGTTAATTGCCATTGCCCTGCACTGCCTGAGGGCCGAGGCTGAAGCTGGCTGCAGGCAGCAGTGTGCTAATGTAACGTGTATTCTAGCACTGCTAGAATAAACGTTTGTTTCGTTTTGCATAACATTAAGTTATTAAAATGAATGTGCCGCAGCCTGGCCTTGCCTGGGTTGCAGGCTGCGGACTGCTGGTGCGGTGCCCCTAGAGGCTGACTGACATCAGGCAGCCGCCTGAGCTGCCTGACACAAAGACCGGCCCTGGCCACAGTGAAATGCCTCCCCTAACAACAGGCCTCATCTGTACAGTGGCATTTTAAGGGTTTTTGCAACCTGGGGAACAGACAACACTCACCTCCAAAAAAATGAAAATTAAGGAACTCAAGAATGTCCGCTTCCCACCTTACCTTAGTAGCGACCTGTAGCTTGAAAGGCAGCATTCAAGGCACAATATTCAAGAGAGCAAACATCATGTCCCCTGATTCCCTTTATCCACTTTGGAATCAGAATAATAAGTATAGATACAGGATACTGCGCAGTAGCCATATGAACATGGCACACATACTCCAAGCAGAAGTTAACATGCAGAACATAAACATAACCTATATTCAATGCCCTGGGTAATGCATGTGGTTTGAGGTAAGTGTTAAGAAGCCATGAGGAAGGTACATATCATTAGCAGGGAAACAGGTGACAGTTTGGGAGCCATGAGAAAGGTACTGTACACATGCACTTGTACAGACAGATGACACGGATTTCAAGCTACATTATGAGAAAAGTACACAAAGACCGAAAAGTCAGCACACAGATCAGCAGAAACAATGAATGCACAGGAATTCCTTTCTTTGGTCTAACCACTGCATTCCCCAACATATCAAACCCAACTTTGGCATAGTACGCCTGTAGAAGATGGCCATAATAAGCATAAACATGATTCTTCAGGAAGGACAAAGGTCACTGTAGCACTTAAATGTCATATAAATAATCAATTGTACCGTGATTGCTAGGCCTTCACTATTCAATAACCATGGAACAAAGGAGTTTCTACAAGACCCAAACCATGCTATGGAAACTCAGATTTGATCGCCTGCAGCTTAGACAGCCAACCCAACCCCATATAGGGAATGGGACCTGATGCCATAGTATCCCAAATAGATGTCCCCAACGTCGCTAAAGTTGTCAGGGAAGAATTATGTGCTTGACATTGCATTTAGTAAGGGCTGTATTGACCAGACTCTAAACTATTTCCCTTTCTGCTTTAACTTATAGAAACATTCTCTGTGTCCATTTATTTGATTTATGTTTTCTTTATTTTAATCTCAAAGTTGGGTGTCATCCATTTACAGAAGAAGGATATGTTAAATAATATAACAAACACAAATCTCAACTTTTCTAAAAATAACCTCCACGCTCCCCTATACCATCGTTCCTCTTCCTGGTCTCTTGGTCTGTCGCCTCCTCCTCCTCTGACCTCACCTGAAGAACCCACACCTTCCCTTTTCCTGTGCCCCCTTGTGTCCTCACTCTTCTGCCTCCATTTGTTTGACTATTCAGGTTACCCAGGTCAATCATTCCTTGGTTTTCTCAGTTAAGATTGTGTTTCAGATATCATAATACACATAAGGGGCTCCATGCCACCCTCTTCTCATGTGCTTGCCAGCCGCAGTCCAACGATGGTGGTCCACTATGGGAAGCTATTCAGTTTGTGGGCATCCTTTGCCATCAAGACACACTACAGCTCGGTTACCATTGAGCATTGTTTCATCCTTGGGCGGGTCGCTGGTTTCCATGTATAGTGCTGACTCTTGTAATCAGCTGGGGGTGCTGTATAGTGGTCATTCTTCCTGGAGCTACTGGTTGGGGTTTGAAGGTACATTGTACCTTTCTAATGGCTGCTGTGGGCTGTTCTGCTGCTGGTCCACCACTCAGCATACTGGTGTTTACATTTTTCTAAAGAAAGCAGAGATAAACTGGCGTGCATCTTGTAACACAGGTATGGGGTGATCAAGGCTTGTACTATTGTCAATCTAGCTGGTCGCATAAGCAGTGTACAGTGTCTGGGGTCCTCCCAACTGCCACCTTCCGCTCTAGGGTAGGACTGGCTTTGACTTCCACCCTGGTAAGCCTCCAACCTTGAACTAAGAGGGATCCAATCCCCCCAACCCCCTTGACATGGTCAGAATAATATTACTTCGACCAACAGGTTATAAAATCCACCCCATACCTAAAAAATCACCATTTTAGCTCCATCTGGCTGCTTTCGCCATCTTCTAAAATAAGTCAACTCGTTCTTTAAAATATACATCTGGTGTCTAAACAGCCAACTACCACGCAACGCAAATACTTCTCGTAAACAATCCTTTCAAATGTATTTGTATCCAGACTATCTTTCTTAAGCCGTTGCTCCCAATTTAATTTTGAATAGTGGTCAATCTAGGGCACACCATTCATGGAAACTTTACAAAACGCGTTCTATTTCATTTTTTTTTGTATTTGAAATAATACCACTGCCAGCTTTCTATTTAGGATCTCCTCTTCTTTGGTTTTAGTTTAAAACGTGTTCTCTGTGCTGTTCTGTCTGAATGGGGATGCACACACCAGCAGTAGAGCATTCCCGGCAGCATTGCAGAAGGATACTTGTGCTGTGAAGCCGCTTAAGATGGCCACGCCCCTGCGCCTTTGTGGGTGCTGCTCGGGCACAGCTTTGATGGCACACAGTTAGTATTAAATTAGGGAAATGCCAGCCTTCAATATGCTGTATGAAAACTCTCTCAGAAAATGTAAGGCTCCTTATTTTTAGACTGAATATCTTCCCGGAGCTGACATCGTTTCTTCTGCAAGAACGCTGAAGTGGCGTTTCAACTCTATTCCTCAAAGAACCACCGGTGCAGCGAAGAAAATCCCGCCTTGGAGAAGCCTCCCAGCAGGCAGCAGCACTGTCATAAATATGCTTTGAACAACTCCGAGCAGTAGCGCACACGTTGTACACTGTCTTTATATAGTTATAAAGTCGTAAATACATGCAGAAAAATTCAACTAGTTTTCTTGTATACGTTTCTGTGTAAGAGGAGCTGGAGTAGTCGTGTTGCACACACATTTTTGGTGTTAAACAGTGTGCATGCAATGTGTGTGAAAAGATAAGTAAAAAACTCCGTGTACCTATTTGCATTCCATACACAACAGGGGCCAGATTACAGAAACTTTGCACCAGTGCAAGTGCAAAGTTGCACTGTATTAGCACTAGCGCAAAGTTTGCCCTATTTTTTTAAAAACACTGGAACACATTAAAAAACCATTGCACCTCAACAAGTGCAGTTTCACATATTAAAAGCACCAGGGCTAAAATTGCCCTAGTGCAATAAAGATGCATTTTCATTACATTTTGGTACCAGGGCAACGTTTGCCCTAGTGCTAATACAGGATGGTGTTAGCACTAGGGCAAACTTTGCCCTGATGCAATAATGCAACAAAAATGTATCTTTTTAGCACTAGGGACATTTTAGCCCTGGTGCTTTTAATATGCCAAACTGCACTTGTCGAGGTGAAATAGTTTTCTAATGTGTCCCATTTATTTTAAAAATAGGGCAAACTTTGCCCTAGTGCTAATACCGTTCAAACTTTGCACTTGCGCCGGTGCAAACTTTCTGTAATCTGGCCCCAACAGCATGATGGCAAGCTATACAATAGGAAACTGGGCATATGTGCTTCACTCCGACTGTCGTTCAGTTTGCAACTTTCAGTTTTCCGTAAATATGTCGTATGTGGTGGCACCTACAGAAACAAACTGAAGACAATAGTTGCATCTGCGATTCCGCCTGAGGCATAGACAGGGTAGGGCCTGAGCAGGCAAGGGCCGGCCAAAGTATGGAATGGCCCACTCAGCAGCACTGTGTGGGCATTTACAGCTGTTAACGTCACTGTGATGGGACCAACTACATTAGTTTCAGTCTCCACTTGTTAGACAATCCTGGCTACACCTCTACTTAAACGTGCTAAGAAGGATATTTGTTGTTTTGTGTTGGTCTATAGTGACAATTTATAAACTAGGCATCTCTCTCTCTATGTATCTCTGTCTCTCTCTATGTATCTCAATATCTCTGTCTATGTTGGTCTCTCTCTTTATGTCTCTCTTTGCCTTCTCTATACGTGTGTGTAGTTATAAACTAGACTCGACAGGTGCAAACAGGAGGTATGAATTTCCCATAGTACATGTTCTGTCTCTCTCTTCTCTTTAACATTTGAATCTAGTATGTATCACTTCTTTCCTTTTAGTCGTATCTGCTTGTGTTATCCTGGGATGATTTTCCTACCACGCATTGCCCCCTGCATGTGGAAGCAAAGATTTCACTGATACCCACCAGGGAATCTGATTTAAGATGCATTCAATTAGTTTGTGAGTAAGTGGCCTCTTTGCTTTTGACCATATTGTAGCTAAGAGAACCAATGGCTGCACCATGGGTTCTTCAGCCAGATACGGAACACATAGTTCTGTGCGCACTGCATATGTCGTAGTCAACTGGGTGGCCGCCGAAAGCCATAGTAAAATAGCGTTCTCAACTAGCGGAAGTGTATCAGTATTTACAGTCCCTGATAGACCAACCCCAAACATTGCTACAGGCACTTCTTTCGTACTATAATCGTCAACAATAGGTGCAATCTGAAGCAAAGAAGCAAAATAAAAAGAGGCCCCAGCAGCCTGTTGACATTTTACCGACTTGAGAATTTGTGCCAGAGAGCCTTGAGAGCTTTGAAAACATCTAACAGAATCAAGTCTTGACCTGGGGGTTTGGGAGAATGTTGGGAAGATAAAGCAGAGAATAAAACTTGCAGATATGTTCAATTTGTTTGTATTGTGTTACAGCTTGACAATTACCAAAGTACAAAGCAAGCCTTTCACAATAGAAAAGCACACAAGCAATTGTTACACCATACATCATAAAAACAGTGTACAAATATCTAAAAACAACATACTATTATGTACTTTCATTAAGCTTTCCCATTATCTCCCATAGAAAGTTGTAAAGTGCTAAAACAAGTAAAGTAATGCCCCCCCACATAAATCGGCCCAAAATAAATCTCCCGAAGACTCCCCCTCCAACCTAAAAAAAAAACAAAATAAAATATTCTAAATTCCGTCAGATTAGGACAGAAAAAGCATAAAATGTTTCAATGTCTCTATACAAGTTTACTGTTTGCATAAATGACAAACTAAGGACCGTGTCAAGCAATTCCCCCATTTACTAGTGCGGTTCAATGTGGGGAGTACGTTTAACTTAAACCGTAAATAGAGGTTTTGAAAACTAGGTGATGCAAACAAACAGATATACTTAGACAAGTCACCCCTTTTTAAACGTGCAGATTTGATCTCAGCACAGAGGGAAAAGAGGAGGGCTCGCCAACTAATAGGTTTCCTTCAGCATGAAAACGTTTTTTTTTTAAATACTCACATATATCTTTTGTGATACATGCTTTCAATGAAGGTATCAGATTACTCGTGAGTGGTCTTTTTTTAATATTATCTTCCGGAAAGTTTGTGAGTCGTTTTCCTTGGAGGGAACCATCAAGTGCCCCCTAGGCTTTGCTCTCTGCTGCCAATTGTTTGTCACATAATGTTCGTTTGTGTTCTCTCTATGCCCATTGGATGCCTTCTCCATTAGGATGGCCAACCTTGATGGTCTTCAAGAAGAGCAACTGAAGCAGGAGACCAGGTGAAATACCCAGTCATACAGCCGCTCTCCGAGATCCCAATCTGGGTTATAATTAATTTCAGATCATATAGGCATTCAGTATCAATTGTAGAGGTAATGTTCAGAAAGACTCAAAAGAAGTTGTTCTGTTTCAACGATGATTTTATCTGTCAAACCATAGTTTTATGAAAAAGTAAATGGTTGTCACTATTGACGGTTTAGTGAGGAAGAATTTGCCACAATAGCTCAATAATCAGACTAAGTTATGCCAATGCATTTCGGAATAGATATTCCTCCATCAGGGCAAGTCTAAACAGCATAAACATTATATGTACATTCACATGATTAAAACAAACAGTGCAAAATTCAAATTTCACATACAATACCAAAAGTGTAAAGTACATACCAATAAGTAGTGTTTGTAGATGCAAAAGGTAGACCGAATCAAAAAAACAGAAGAAAAAGGAAAACCAATCAGTATTAAAGGTAAGCGCTATCTAAATTTAGCTGTGTATAAAGAAAATGGTCAATTACCTGAGAATGGTAAGTCAAACTTAGCAAATTGAATTAGGGCTATCACAGTCAAATAAATGTGCTGCCCCGCCGAGCTCAGTGAAATATGTGTCACTGAAAAGCAGTATCTGTAAGCAGGAGGTCGTGTTAGTTACTTTCAAGAAGCGTTCCAGGTTAGAAGCGTTGTTAAACGTGTTGTTAAACGCATCATTGCTAGCAGAACGTGTATGTAAAGCTTACCGTCACAGAGAACGGAGTGGAGCTGTTCTCTCTGTGTCTGCCGATAGCAGACTGACCTCGCCGCATCGGAGCGTTGCTAGGCAACGTTGTAATATACGACACGTGATCGCAGCCCCTCTAGAAGGGCGCGCGCTATGTGTCGAGGCTGCAATCAAGCCAGTGGGCTTGAGTAAGGCTGAAAAAAATATTTACAGGACCTAATAGGTTCATAATAGGAAAACTAGACATTTAAAAATAGAAATTCACAGAGCGAAAAAATTAGCAGCAATATTATTTATGGTATTAAATGCCCATGTGGTAAATTCTATGTCGGACAATCGACAAGAACAGTCAAAATTAGATGGGGTGAACATCGGTTCTGTATCCGTAATGCAAATACCAACTCAGCTGTGGCACGACATTGGGTGGCCAATGGACACAATGTGACACAGACAAGATTTGTGATTCTGGATGTACTAACCAAAAACAACCCTCATGAAGATTTATGCCAACGCCTAAATCGCAGAGAGACCTTCTGGATAGACAAACTTGGCAGTTTAGTCCCTAATGGACTAAACGAGGAGATTAATTATCATTGTTTTCTTTAACTGCATGTTGTTTTCTTTAATTGCATGTTACTCTCTCTGTTTGGACCTAGTTGTTTGAATTAAGATTTAGGCACAAGTGGGACCATGACCCAAATGATATGATTGTGGATGACAACTTGAAATTGTGGGGGTACACTCTGGCATTATATTTACAAGAGGCTATGCAGCAACACCATGTATTACTGTTACAAATGCTGCATTTCCTGGACCTCCGTCCAGGACCCAAGGTGCCGCCCTCTCGGACGACACCACTGGCATCATTGATATATACCTGCGAGTGATGAAAATGTTTGAAATTATTATATATCTAATTAGGAATCTCAATCCATTTCATTGGTGATGTTTTGACAATTTGACAATTTCCGGTGATCGTATAGCCAAGGGTTCGTATTGAGGATTTCTTCACTTTCTATGATTTTTTCGCTCTGTGAATTTCTATTTTTAAATGTCTAGTTTTCCTATTATGAGCCTATTAGGTCCTGTAAATATTTTTTTCAGCCTTACTCAAGCCCACTGGCTTGATTGCAGCCTCGACACATAGCGCGCGCCCTTCTAGAGGGGCCACGATCACGTGTCGTATATTACAACGTTGCCTAGCAACGCTCCGATGCGGCGAGGTCAGTCTGCTATCGGCAGACACAGAGAGAACAGCTCCACTCCGTTCTCCGTGACGGTAAGCTTTACATACACGTTCTGCTAGCAATGATGCGTTTAACAACGCGTTTAACAAAGCTTCTAACCTGGAACGCTTCTTGAAAGTAACTAACACGACCTCCTGCTTACAGATACTGCTTTTCAGTGACACGTATTTCACTGAGCTCGGCGGGGAAGCTCGTTTATTTGACTGTGATAGCTCTAAATCCATTTGCTACATTTGACTTACCATTCTCAGGTAATTGACCATTTGCTTTATACACAGCTACATTTAGATAGCGCTTACCTTTAATACTGATTGGATTTCCTTTTTCTTCTGTTTTTTTGATTCGGTCTACCTTTTGCTTCTACAAACACTACTTATTGGTATGTACTTTACACTTTTGGTATTGTATGTGAAATTCGAATTTTGCACTGTTTGTTTTAATCATGTGAATGTACATATAATGTTTATGCTGTTTAGACTTGCCCTGATGAAGGAATATCTATTCCGAAATGCATTGGCATAACTTAGTCTGATTATTGAGCTATTGTGGCAAATTCTTCCTCACTAAAACGTCAATAGTGACAACCATTTACTTTTTCATAAAACTATGGTTTGACAGATAAAATCATCGTTGAAACAGAACAACTTCTTTTGAGTCTTTCTGAACATTACCTCTACAATTGATACTGAATGCCTATATGATCTGAAGTTAATTATAACCCAGATTGGGATCTCGGAGAGCGGCTGTATGACTGGGTATTTCACCTGGTCTCCTGCTTCAGTTGTTATTGTTGGATTGGGTGTCTCCAAACCTTTTACAGCCTGCTCCTGCACAAAGGACTACTTCTGAAAAGACTGGTATCTTTTTGAGATTTGGTATACCTTTTACAAGTAGATGAATTTTCCAGTGGTGCCCACTCATTTTGCTTCCTGGTCTTCAAGAAGAGACCTGCTTTATATTTCTTACACTCAGACCCATATTTGTCTTGTGTCTGGGTCTTAAGTTCACCCATGAGGCCGTCCTTAAGCACTTTGATGAGATGCCAGGTAGGGGCAGGTTATGGTAGGGAAGAGTCTCTAGAGACAGGCAGCTTAAGTAGAAAAGGCACAGCTGCCAGTCGTTGCCTTGTGCTGAGGTGGGATTTGCAAAAGAGGCAGAACTTTCATTTTGGAATGCCAACATGATCGTACAGTAACCTACAAGTATAAGCATTACTGTGCAAAGAACGTTGAAGGTAAATGTCAGAATTACAGGTCTTCAATTTAGTTTCGATGTTCTGAAGAGAACGTGTAATTATAATCATGCTGAAATGAAGTTGAGAAATGAACCCCATGCCCTCCCTTCGTCATCAAAATCTGCCTTCCCTCAGTCTTTCTTCTATTATTTTTTTAATGCTTCACCTCTTTCTCCCCTCATGGATAAAAATGGGAGAATGTACCTGCAAGCTTCTAGTTATACTGTAACAGCTGTTCTAATGGAGAGGCTTACTGGACTTGTTTCCCCCCTTCCAGGCACTTCCCTTGTGAGGCAAAGTCTCTTGCGTCTCCTTTCTGGCCTGGACTGGGATAGGAGTAAGAGGTATTTCTGGTTCCATGTGAAATAGTTTGGCATTTGAAACCTCAGGCTGGTTTGAGGGCTGGGGAATCATGTGCACCAGCCATAATTGCAACAGTAGCCTTTTCTAGGACAAAGTCCTACTGTGATCAGGGGACAGATTAATATGTATCAGTGATTGGCCACTTCCTGGGTTGATATTAAAGGTGATTCCCTAAGGACATCTGTAGTGCTGCTACCTTGGCTCCTCCCTGAAATTTCAAGTATCAATATAGTTTCCCCCACCGCAGGGTCAAGATGATCACAACTTTGCCACTGCAGACTTCTGGGCTGTTTTCTCATGATAGCTCATTTTGCTTATCTTGGTAATAAAAGAACACTATTTTTTACAACACAGATGGTGCAGCTTTTTCGTGTTTCAGCTGTATGTTCAGCAGTCTTTGGTACACTTCAAGTGTAAGAGCTACTAGGATGAGGAAGAGAGGCTGTGCAGGCAATTCACAGATTACTTACTGGCATCCTTCACTACAGCTGATCCTTTCTTTCTTGTCACAGTCCCGGGACCAGCCTGGACCTAGCCGTTCCATTAGATTGCCCCAACTCCCTGGCTACACGAACATGAGGTGTGTGGGTAGGTTGATGTATATCTATTTACATATATTCAGTGAAAAAACCTTTGCTAAGAAAGAGTTAAGGGGATCAGATTTAATGCAACAAACACCTTAAAATTCAACGCTCGCATTTGAAGGAATTCCACCGTAACATTGTTCCCACAGTTGCACAGTGTATGACCACAATGATGACATCACAGATGACATCACTGATGGCATCACTAATTACCTCAATTTTCAGACTTTGATTCGGTATAAACCATGAAGTCAGATATTCAAAAACAAATTTAATGAAATAGACAATGATAAAAGTGTGTTAATAAGATGTAGTACAGTACAAATTGTTAAAAGAATAAGATCAATACAAAAAACACCAAACAATATTATTTTTTCAGCCAAGACCCATCAATACAGAATATAAAATTGCTAAGGTAAAAGGCAATGGGAGAAAGCTCACAACCGTGTCTGACCATCAACGACCACCTAATTCTTGGCTTACATAACTCAAAGCCTTAGTTCTTTGCCACCATGCCCTGTAAATGAGTGGTTAAAAAAAACAACACAGGAGTCTAAGCATTCATTCAAAATTCTCAAAGCAAGGGCAGAATAATGAATCCCTGTCTCCCTTAGAATAGGTCGAAGATACATGGATCTCAATCGCAGGGTCTTGTCACAAATCAGCAAAACATATAAGGTAGTTTCATTGGCTACACAATTGACACATACTCAACTCCGAGGCCCACCATGAGTGAGTAAAGAAGGCAACAGGGAGTATCCCTAACCTAAAAGGCAAATGCGTGGATATTTCAAATGGCGGAGAAAGTGTGTCCAGGTAGGATTTGAATCTTGGCTGCAGCCTAAACTCACGATAGTCTACACCCATCTTTAGTTTGCCAGCATATACCATACGTTTTTCACTAGCTCTCACTTTAGCTGCATTATTGAAACACTTAATAGTTGATAAAGCCAAATCTTGGGGATTCTCCCACATGTCAGAGGCATCCAGGCTTTGGAGGGTTCTCTTAACATGTTACAGCCATTTCAGGCTTTTTCCGCCCTCCAACAACATGAGAATGGACAATGCATCCCAAAGTTTTTCCGGGCCTTGTATCAAGCTCCAAATAGAACAGAGAAGAGGTGCACTAAGTGGGAGCCTCAACAATTTTCACAGTTGCTCACATTGGCGTAACCCCATAAACCTGAGAAATACATTGAAGCAGATAGAATTTGTTTTTGATACAAGACAGTGGCTGGGGATAATGTGCCACTACCATGTTTAAAATAGAAAGACATTACAGCTCCACTATATTAATCCAGCGTAATCACAGATTTGTTGATTTGTACTGACACGCCACCAGACTCATGAAACCTCACTATGAGGTAATCTTAAATAGTTATCTGTTCTGTTGGGGAACCTCCTACATTCAACAATACTGGTCTAAATTTGAAGGATTGAGGTTTAAACACAATTGCCTTAGATTTATCAATGTTCAAAGTAGGGAACAACTCATTACATTTGGCCCAATAAATCGAGAGAGTTTTTCTCATACCTTGTGGGTTTGTGGCTATCAAGACCCCAGCATCTACGTAAAATAATTCAGGATATTTTGTAGAAGCCATTTTGGGACAGTCTTGGCACTCCCTCAGAAGAGCATCAATGATCCCTAAAATGTCAATATTAAAAAGGAGGCGAGCCAAGCCACAGCCTTGTCTAACATCCATATCTACAACAAAGGCTTACGTCAACTCACCAATCAACCCATAACATACATGGGCCTGTTTTCCGGAATATAACTAGCATATAACAGAGATCAAGTTAGCTGGTGCCCGATGAGATGAGAGGATCTGTCAGAGAGTCGCTCTGCAGAGATAATCAAATGCTGTGCAAAGGTCCAAAAATACCAAATATGAATCTATTTTCTTCAAAACAGTGTAGTTTTGGAGTAACA
The DNA here is from genome assembly GCF_040938575.1 of Ambystoma mexicanum. Lineage (NCBI taxonomy): Eukaryota > Metazoa > Chordata > Amphibia > Caudata > Ambystomatidae > Ambystoma > Ambystoma mexicanum. Next base: position 611,629,910 of record NC_090934.1, on the reverse strand, counting down.
TGAACTTCATAAAACATTGGTCCATCGTACCCCTGTGTATCCTTAATCGAGCCTAAAGATCGCTAACAACATTATCCCTATTCTTCCTCTCCTGCAAATGTTTTAGTATGATTTTCCCACACAGTTTTCCAACACTATCTAAGAGAGAGATCAGGTGATAGTTAGCACGAGATTCCCTTCCACCTTTTTTTTTGTATAAAGTTAAAATCACAGCCAAATGCCAGGATTAAGGAATTTTCCCTTTACTTATAATAGTGTTAAAGATCTTACATGAAACTTGTGCCCAAATAACTACCTCATATTTCAACAGATCTGTTGGGATAAGATCTGGACCAGCTGTCTTAGCACTCTTCAAGGCGTTAAGGGCAGCTTCCACCTCATCCACATTAATTTTCAAAGGATCAGAGGACAAGGAAATGGTCGAGACACCAGAAGAGGGAAAATGAGCACAATCCCGATGTAGTCTGGAGAAATGTACCCACCAAACCTCCTCATTAATATAACACTGAAAGGCGAGGTCCCCACCCATTCAAATCTTTGTCAGAGACCAATTTCTAAAAAAGGGGATACTCCCCAGATTGGGAGGCATTGTGAATACCACACATTTCTATGGATGAAATCACTCTTTTTGGAATTAATTAAGTTTTATAGTTTTTTCTTAAGGTGCACAGTTTCTGTCTACCCCGAACTGGGAGGTTACACATGACACAATTTTCTTTTTAGCCATGCTTACCTAGGGTTTTCCTCTTGAGTGTGCCAGCAGGGACAGAGATATAAGGAATTAAATAATCGTTAAGTGTCTTATACTCATTCAGTATTGCTGAATCACCAGATTCCTTATTCCAAATAACACAAAGGTTATCTAGAATGGATACGTACATGTGAAGTTTAATGTCATGCTTTATTAAAATAGTCCAGTTTTCCAATTTACGAGCTTGGCCATGTAACTCTATGATTTGGTTGTTAGAATGTCTACTGACATTGCCCTCCCCCAGATTACGTCCCGCTATGTTGATATATAGTGGTAGGTGATCACTTTTGTATCTTACACAAATCTCAAAATCGACAACCCTTGCCCAAGCAGCCCCTGAGATAAAGATATAATCAATATGGGAAATCCCATTATTACCCCTAAATGTCTTCTTACATCATAGATGACATCACTGATATCACTGGTTTGAGCCATAACACTTTGAAATATGACATCGCTGCTTTGTTACATACCATGTATGTACATATTTCATACATATATACTACATTGCAGCCTATTCTTGTTTCTTTAAATGTAACAAACTGTACACAACTGTAAGTACATATAGACATTTATACAAAAAAGAGTAGTATATGTGCATGTATGTACTTGCGAAGGACATCTTTTAAATCTGAATACAAATGCATAGTTTATTTTCAAAAGAAATGATTAAGAATATAAGCAATACAATTGCTGTGTCTATAATTTAATATTTATTTTCTAATCTTCATTTCCTTTGTATAAATGTAATTATGTAGTATAAGCAACTGATTTTTATGGTATGTTAACCAAACTATGAATATGTAGATTCTATAATATCACAATGCACATGAACTGGTGTAACAGGAGTCCCCGCAGCCCCTGCGGTGTGGGGGGCCCCGCGAACACATGTTCTGGCAGGGGTCCCCACTTAGAGTAAAAAAAAAAAAACAAATTTTTTTTTTTACATTTTCTTTTTGAATCCACTCTGCATTTATAAAGAAATGATTTTTGTAACAGAAATCATTTCTTTATGAAAGCAGAGTGTAATACAAAAATAAACTCTCTTTTTGAAGTCCGGTGGCTACCCTCAAGCCATGACATGAAGACCCTAGGCTGGAGGCCTCCATGTCATGGGGTGGGGGAAGCCCTATGACTTCAAAAATAAATAGTTTATTTTTGAAGTCACTCTGCCTTCATAAAGACATTATTTCCGCTATGGTTCAGTCCTTAACGGACATAATTTCTTTATGAAGTCAGAGTGACTACAAAAAGAAACACTTTTTTAAAACTATTATGGCTCCCCTCAACCCCATGATGTGTGCGTGTGTGAGTGTATGGTGAAAGAGGGCACACCAATGTATGGGTGGCTGGGTATGCGTTTGTGCGTGTGCAGTGAAAGGATACACACATAAATGTATGGGTGGTTGCTTGGGTGTGCCTGTATGGTGAAAGTGTCCACACTTAAATGTGTAGCTGACTGTGTGAGGTTATGGTGAAAAGGTACACACTTACATGTATAGGTGGCTGCCTTTGTGAGTGTATGTTGAAAGGGTACACACATGTATGGGTGGCTGGGTGTGCTTTTATGGTGAAAGGGTGCACACTTAAATGTATAGTTAGGTGCTTGGGTGTGTGTACCTGTATGGTGAAAGGTTGCCTACTTAAATGTACAGGTGGCTGCCTGGGTGAGCCTGTATCGTGAAACGGTGCACACTAAATGTATGGGTGGCTGCATGGGTGTGCCTGTATGGTGAAAGAGTGCACTCTTAAATATATGTATGGCTGGGTGTGCGTGTGTATACATGGTGAATGGTGTGTGTGTTTGTGTTCAGGGGCGCAAGAAAACCTACATTTCAGGGGGGCTAACACTTCGAATGTTGGGAGAGGCGCTAACTTCATGTGTGGTGGGGAGGAGGGAACTTATTTGTGTGGGGGCATCTACCTTCTTTGCACATTTTAATGAGACTATGCTAGTGCTGCTTGAATGTTACACGCAGTTCACTCGCTCCTATAAGTCTGAAAGCACACAGTTATGGACTGCTGTGAGAATGACTGGTCTCCTGTTCCCTCTCTACCCTCCCAATCACTCCCCTGGCATGCAAGTACTAAACCCATATTACAATTTCAATTGCTTAAAAAATTGGGCAACTGAATGCAGGTACTAACAGTATAATGCTGTGAAATTAGTAATTGCTGGGCCGGGCTCTTGTTAACATCGAAACCCAGGCGCGGTTTAACATCTGTGTCCTTTTCTGTCGGGCTATGCCTCATACACAAGTACTGGGATAAGGTAGAGGTACATGAAGGTAATGCCTGATTTAGCTACATGTAATCTTCATTACAACTAGTCCCACTCTTCCTCATCCCAGTCCTTATCAGTGAGGCAAGGAGCCTCATACGTAAGCAATGGGACAAGGAAGAGGGATGTGGAGGTAATTCTGTGCCAATTAGCTGATTTTGGAGATTGGGGTATGGACTGGGAGGGGGAAGGGATGTGTGGGGGTTGGGATTGCGCAATAAATCATAATGGTCGTCCATGTCTATGCTAAGCAGGGATGATATGTGGTATTAGTGGCTAGTGAGGCATTTTGGCGCAGCCAGTATAGTCATTCCTCATTTTGGTATGAATTTTTTTAACTGGGCATTTCTGATAAAGCAGTCCTGTTAAGTGTAATTACCTGGCTAGACTGGCATTTGGGTTCTGCCAGTCTAGCCGTTTCTTACTGCGGCATATTTTTCTGGGATTCTGTGATAAAATTATATGATATGATATGATAAATCATATATGATAAGTCATATATAACGCACCTGTACACAAGTGCATTTAGGCACGACAAGGCAAGGGAAGGAAAACAGAGATAGGACAAGACAAATGATCTTACTAAGCCTTGTGTCAATCAGATCGTGCAAATGTGAGAATGAGAAGTGCAAGGGAGAGGGTAGGGGAAAATAGGGCAGCAATGCTCTGAGTAAGTGCAGCCAGGGCAGCGCGCCTCTGGGTAGTGCAAGAAGAACACGGGACAGTAGGGTTACAGTTACAGCCCCTAACTGCGTGGTAGGCCCGAAGGCAGTGCAAGGGTGACTGATCAAGAAAGACCCTGGACTCAGTGAGACTGAGGGTAGCCAAGCAAGCAGTTGGTAAAGACAACAGGTAGGTCAGGTAGGTCAGCAGGGGAGGGAGAGAGAGAAAGCAGAGAAGAAGAGGAACGTTTAGAGCTACTTCCAGAAATTCATGTGGTCCAGTTCAAGTTTGGGAGGGGCACTAAGGCCCTAAGTGGGAAAATGACTAATTGATAGGGAGAGCTTAAAAAACAACAACTAACATTTAATAACCAGCATATTGAGAATTTTCAGGCGGGCAACTCTAACGTCGCAAGAATACGCTGCCGGACTGCAGCAAGGTAAGAGCAAAATGCCGGTGAAATTAGCATATGTAATAAAAGTAATAGGGATTTTGATAATCACCGGGTTCGTAGCTGCCTCTGTATGGCAATACAGCTGTGCTATCAATATTATTGCTGTACCCAAACCTAACACACCCCCATCCCCAGCTGCAACAGGTGTTACATCAGGTGATATTAGTAAAATTGCGCACAAGCAAAATAGAGTTCAACGCAGCACATACTCAGATAATAAAGGTATTGACAATTATATACAAGATTCAGCACACGTCTCAAACAACATATGGTATCAACACATGACCCGCATTGGTAAGCAGACAACAGAAGACAGCTGCTACGTTTGCTCATTAATACCATACGCCATGAGCGCTTCTCGAACATCTGTTGCCACAGAAATAGACGAAAAAACAGCACAATGCATAATATACTTGGCACTGTTCCAAACGAAAGGAAGATTTCAAGGGACAGTGGTGCATATGACGTGGAAAACACGAGACTCATACCCATACGAAAACAACTTCCTCAAGACTTATTTGAGTTACCACAAGAGCAGTTTACATGCTGAAGCATTCAGATGCATAACAAGTAGTCCTGCAAAAGGAGAAACAAAGAAAGTAACACTGCAGTATTTATCATGTGATTGGTACGCCACTGAAGTTCCTGGTAAACTAGGATGCTGGGAGAGGCCACTGGTGACGATAACGGGGAAAGTGTACTTGGACAACCAATGGGAGATAGGAGTGGTTGGCAGCAACATGGTAACAAAAGAAACTATTTCAACTATCGATGCACACAACCACAGATGTTGGACGACTTGGATCAAATACGTGCCTATGCTCACATGGATAGAAACGGATGAAGACCCGATAACAATACTGCCGCTGACTGCGCCTAAAGTATGCTACCAACATAAAGGAGAAGTGGACGTAGGATACAACACCAATTGTGGAAGCGTGATGGAGTTACCTGAGGGGGGAGCAGGAACAGCAGTGATAATGGACCATTACTGGGCCTGTGGAGAAAATGCATATCACACACTGCCCCCTCTGTGGAATGGTGTATGCACGATGGTGCACGTCAATGTACCATCACTAGTGGTACCCCAGAAGCATGTGAATGTGGCGAACTTTCCCAAAATGGATGAAGGGGACAAGAGAAATAAGAGATCTGCACCACCTCAGGAGGAGCCAGGGAACAGGACCAGCGGCAATGATACTGTCCTAAATAGACGGAAAAGACAAGGAGAACCTCTGACAGGAAATTACCTATGGGGAAGGTCGGAAACGGCACTAACTTCAATCCCGCCAGAACACAGACTATTCAGCAGAGCAGCAATGTTCTTCTCCACAATAATCCATCCGGGACTACAGGCTTACGCAAACGCAAAATGGCTCCAGATAACTAGATGGGAACTTATGATGACCATCAATTCTACAGTAAACGGATTCAACGCGATAAAAGAGGAGCTGCGAGCAATAAGGATGGTAGCACTGCAGAACAGATATGTATTGGACCTCCTCACTGCCATGGAAGGAGGAGTTTGCGCAAAGATAGGACAATCATGCTGCACATTCATTCCTGCCAACGATGCTGACAACGGTACACTGACAGAAGCAGTCTTACAATTGGCCCAGTTGCACTCCAAAATGGTGGATGAAAGTAAAGGTGTGAAAAAGGATGAGAGCTGGTTTTCGCTATTATGGTCATGGATGCCATCTTGGCTGTCAGATGGACTGAAAATTATAGTTGGTTGTATTATTTTGGCTGGAGCTACACTGATCATAATAAGATTTTGGAAAGCCCGGAAGGCACGCACCACTGACGGGTTGCTTGAAATGGTCGGTATGCACCCACTGATGCCAGCAGATGACGGCCAACACACAGGCATAATCATACAAGAGAGAGAGAAATTGCGCAACCAGATCATCACCAACCACCTGGACCCACCATCGGTGAAGGTCGAGAACCCAAGAAACCCCAGGAGTTACATAGGGAAATGGGTATACTGTACTCCTGGAGGAACCTGTGAATATATGTATTGGTCGTTTGAAGATCATGTTAACCATTATGGACATTTAGGAGGAATAACTAAAATATGGAGAGTAAGAGGAGATAACGAAAAGGATATGTGTGTGGTCGACAAGTCGACCAGAGGGGGGACTGAAGTGGGAAAATGGAAAAACAGGCTCCCATCTTCCCCCTCTCGTGCCTGGCCTAAAGGTTCACGGCCCAAGCACCCGCCACGAGAAGAGTTTACCCATCTACCAGACGACCAGATACCCTGGTACAGGAACATAAGGATGTGTCCATCTGCCTGCCCAGCAGCTCGCCCTGCCCATGCCGATGCCTGCGGCATGGACCAACTAGACTAAAACCTATACGTCGTTAGAGATGCCATGACGACCTAGCCAACGGATAGCACACCTGTGCCAATGTACACACTGGACACTCCCGCACCAATCTACACGAAGAATATACTCAGTGCTATGACGTAGGCGACAGACATACTCACGGACGTGCATCTTTATTATTTTCCACATAGGCTCTCAAAATGCAGAAACGCAAGACGCACCATGAACTCATCTAAAGAGCTTGCTTACGCTTCTTCTAAACCTAGGTGCCATAATGAGAATTATAACGAAGACAAGATACTGGTCATAAGACAATATGAGACTATAACCTAAAGCGCCTGTGCACCAAACGGTTCCACCTAAACACCAGACCTAAGTAGGCCGCAAGCAAGAGCTCCCGTGGACGTTAACAGAACAAGAGTCAGGTTGCTGATCCTGCAGAATGAGCCTGGCGAAAGCAGACAGCCAAGGTTGTAATGTTGCAAACCCACATTCCAAAAGCAGACCATCAAGGGCACGATGTTGCAACCTCGCACGCCGTGCACCAACATTAAAGTCGCACCTGCAAATTAAACCAGGCACACAGTGGAAAAACAATATTAATTGTGCAGAATTCTGCCTCAAACACGGTCCCACCTCACGTGACCAAGCCGAACCTGACAAGAAGCCAAGCCCAGGAGGAAGGAGGCGTCTGGATCCCTCGTTACAAGACACAGGCAGATACACTTGAAAGGATCAATGGACATCTGCGACAGTGGGAGTAGTCGGCCGTCCAGCTCATGAATAAATCTTCACATTGTCTGCATGTACCCATAGTGAAACATTGTTGCAAATTGCAGGCACACCGAGAGCTGGGAACAGCGATGGTCCCGGGGTGGGAAGCTCACGGGCGCACCAATCAGAACATGGGGCTCTTATCACTGACGCATTAACATTAACCAATCATTAGGAGTCTTCATGTAACAATTCTCATGTATCTAATTGTAGGGACAACCCAGATATATCACCTGACTAACCCTTGTCCACTAATATTATTCTCTACACGTATGCTATCCTAACCCTACCACTCGAGCAACCATTTAAGAGTGGCAATAGGTTTTTTTGTGTGTGTGTCAGGTCAGACGTGTATGATCCTTGACCCATCCCTGCCGTTTGTGTTTAATAAACAGCAGAGTCACCTTGCTTCTTGTGTGTGTCTCATGCTCTATCTCTGTTGGGATATACGGGAGGAGTTGGGGCCTCCCTGCCCGGAGGTCTGCGGACGGCCCGGCCGACCCCGGCAGAATTTCCCCCCGACAGAGGCACCCGCAAGGGAGAAGGATCTACGCCCCCACTCTCTGCCTGGCGAAGCATCCAACCCTTCTGGCTTGAGAAGGAAGGTATTTTGGAAGAGAGCGTTGGATGTAGTGCAGATCCAAGCCCTAGAAAGCCTTGTGGACAATGCAAAGGGTCTTGAACTTGATCCTTGCAGCCACCGAGAGCCAGTGGAGAGATTTCATGGCTGGAGAGATACGGTCCCTGGGCTTAAGGCCAAGGATAAGTCTCACAGTCCTGTTCTGGATTAGTTGCAGAGGGCAGAGAGTAGAGAAAGGCAGATTGAGAAAATGGCTGTTGCAGTAGAGAACCAGAGCTCTGGAGACAGTGAGCCTCTGGGGGAAAGTAAGAAAGGGACGAGTCCCTTTGAGGAGGTGCAGCTGGTAGTGGGACTTCTTGCTGATGTCTGAGATGTGAGGAGAGAAAGAGAGAGTGCAGTTGAAGATGACGTCAGGAATGAGCTAGAGAGGAGAGTAGGCTGAGGGGAGCCTGATGGAAAGCTGGGTGTCATCCCCATAACCCTGTAAGTTGGAGAAGGTAGATACCAGGTGGGCCAAAGGGGCCAAGTAAAGGTTGAAAAGCCAAGGTGAAGGGATAGAGCCCTGGAGAATGCCACATGTAGAGAGAGGTGGCAGAGTGAAAGGGACCAAGTTGGACCTGGGAGGGGCGGTCCAAGAGGAAGGAGGTCAGCCACTCCAGGGCCTGATCCACGATGCCCAGGTTCTCACAGAGTCAATTGATCAGGATGGCGTGGTTGACCATGTAGAAAGCAGAGGAAAGTTCCAGGAGAATGAGAAGAGAAGTAATGCTGGAATCAAGGTTAGAGATCAGATATTCAGAGGTGATTAGGAGAGCAGTTTCCGTGCATCTGGCAGCTCTTAAGCCAGACTGATGGTAATGGAGACAACCAACAGATTCAGTGTGGAGAGTAAGCTTGCAGTTGGCCAGCTTTTCCAAGAGTTTGGGAGAGGGGAAAGTTCCAGTGGCAAAACAATGATTATAGAAATCGTCCAAAACTGGATCAAGAATGTCAATGTGGTCCTTGATGGTTCTGGAGGAGCAGGCAAACACCTATTTCAATGACACTTCCATAGATGGGACTTGTCTAGAAACCTCGTCAGATGTTAGAGAGAAAGAGGAGAAAGGAGGAATAGAGAAAGAGATGGCCAAAGGGGGCTGAGAGAGGAAGAGGGAGAGGACGAGGAGATAGTGGACAGGATGTCGTGAATTTTAGCAGAGAAGCGAGGGGCCAAAGTACAGAGGGCCTGTTGAGGGACCAGGAGAGGTAGAAACCACAACAGGATTGGCCAGTTCCTTGCAGATTTGAAAGAGTTTGGCCGTGTTGTTCGAAGCCGCAGAGACGCAGGCATGAATTTGTGCTCTCTCATTGCTTCGAGTGTCATTTTGGTGCAAGCAGTCTAATGGGGCCTGACATGCTTTACTGTAATGATATCATGTGTCTACACCGGTCTACATTGTGCAGGCAGTTGGACATGTTTTCATTGTGGCATGGCATTTTAAATAGCATAGAATTAATGTTCATGTGCACTGTTGGTGACTTGCATGTATTGGATTGTGTTACCCTACACAACAATAGCAAACACTGTGGCTTTTTAGGCAATTTTTCTCAGAAGGTGTGTTGTATATTGCATTAAAACACATAGTTATATCTTTCTCCTAGTGCAGTGTGTGGAATACCCCTTCAGCAACACGTTTGTGCGTATTGCGCAAGCGTGGTATTCTAGGCTGACCCAGAGCATAGCGCGACTCGTGATTTGTTGCCAAGTTGTGGGGGGGCCCTCAGCATGGCTTGCAGGGGGGCCCCCAGATCTTGTGTTACGCCACTGTGCACATGGACATGCACTTGTTTATATGAGAAGATTTTTTACAAAACTTCTCATCTAGAAAAAATGTAATGTTCTTACAGTAAGGAGAATTGTAGATTTAAGTGTGAACGTTATTGACTTTTTTTATAACACTTACTATTAAACATATTTCTACTTTTATCTATTGTTCTTATTTTTTTACTACTATTTCTAAATAGTATATTATCTTTGAAATAACTGAAATAGATTTAGCTGGATATCATAGTTAACCAGCAATGAAGTATTGACATTGCTTGAAATTCAAACCATTTATATAACTTTAAATAATATTCTTTTAAATTGTATGAATTAGTAAGTAATACAAATGGATGCTCCACATGTAATCATATGATAATTCTGCATGACTGTACTGTTGCATGTCATGTTGTTTTATTGTTAGGTTTCAATTAAAATATGTATAAAAAAGTGGGCAACAAAATATTCTAACTTAAATAATAGGTAATGTCACATATGATGCTTTGTGCAGTGGCAGTATAGTAGCTCATGAGGTTTAACCCAGGCGCGATTATTGTTTATTGCAAACTTTACCCAATACCCCGCCATGGCATATGATGTAACTATAGAGCTCATAAAAGATGTCATGTATGATGTAATTCGTGACGCTATCAGTGATGTCATTTATGTGGGGTATTTTCAGCCCCAGGATATAAGTGAACTGCTTCTGGCTAAAGTAGGCCCAAAAGTGCAGGAATAGGGAAAGCAACATGTTGGGTATAAGACAAAAGGCCATCATTTAACTCTCAACTACCAAACATCTAAATATTGCTTTCAGAGAAAGGAAAATAAAAACAGATTGTGCCATGTGTTCGAGTGAAAAGGCCGAAAGCATGAGGCCTTACTTCCCACTATATTTGACAAATGCACTAAAATGCAGATTTGCTAAAACAGAGAGCTGCCATGGAGAAAGTTGTGCATTTTGCATCTTGGCTGTGACAAAGGACATATTCAAGATGAAACCCCATTGCCAGAGTAATTCAAATATATATGATAATGTAAGGGTGGACATTGATGGCATGGTGTTGGTAAAAACATGTCCATTATGTGATATAAGATATTGAAACAGGCCTGATGTAAAGAAAGAAAAATGCAGAATTTAAAAACAATAGTTTCTGTTCAGAGGAACTGACTTCAGCTGTTCTGGAACACACAAGACTACCTTCCCCCCATCAAATGACAAAGGTGAAACACTTCTTCACCTCTCTCTTTGGAAAACCCTTTACATCGCACAAGGGCCAGGAAGGGGACAACGCTTGGGCCTGTGACAAAGGTTTATTGGGGTGGAATGATGGGCACTCAGTAAACAAAGGTGCAGCCCATGAATTCTGTACTTTCTAAAATACTCAAAATTAAATTCAGTTTGTTTTGGGGTCCTGGGTTGGCTGACATTTGGCCATGCACCATAAGATGTCACATGATTCCAGGAGGCAGAGTTATACTGTCAGGTGTCTTGAACCACTTTTGAATTATTATGCTACAACATTTGGTGCTGTGGGCATAGAAAATCCAAGATGGCAGAAAAGCCCACATTTGTACCAGAATCCAGGAAATCCGCGCAGTTTTTGCGCACACCAAAATGGTCGCCTGACCTGCCACCCACCAGTGCGAGCGTGATGGCCAGAAGCGCCATGAGCGAAATCAGTGCAAAGGAAGATGTTGCTGTTCAAAATCTGAAATGTATTAATTCAAGACAGCTCCCAAAAAGGGGTGCAGTACCGGCGCTCGACACTAACCGGCGCTAGCGGTCTACACTCTGACAGGAGGCCTGTCTTTCAGGAGCTGACAAGGAACCTAAGTTAGCTGGAAGCTCCAAAGCCTTGCTGGTTAATGAGAATTCTCAACACCTACTGTTCCTAGGCCCCACATCAGAAGGCAGTCTGATCTAATTAAAAGTTCAAGAGGCCTCGGTCAATGGGAAACATTCACACATTCCCTTACCAGCAACAGCACAAGGAGATCACAGGTTTCTGACACCATATGCAGAGTGGAACCCTGCTCTACTGACCTCAGGCAACACAATAGACTCTTCGGCTGAATAGGATATACTGATTTGAGTTGTAATTGTCAACAGTTGCTCTGGGGGAAGGAAGACATTTGATCTCTGAGTCAAGCCAAGTTCCTGGGGGCAGGGACAAGCAAATGGGTGTACTGAAGGAGAGGCAAATGTAGGTTTTATTTAATTGCTTATAAAATATTGTAGGGTCCTACAAATTGAGACTAAGTTCAACTCTGTGTGATGTTCTGAGGCCGAACCCCAGGATTTATGAATATTGTGGGTACGGTGTTTGTGCTAGAGACATGATAATTTATATTAATATGCTCAGGGAGAGGGGGCAGGTCTGTGTAAATTTTGAGGAAAAACCAATATGGCAAAAGTCACTAAAAAGCGCAAAATGTTGTCGTTTCTGAACCCAAGCTCGCAGGAACATGGGGCTTGAACAGAGAACTGTATTAAATTAATCTGGGATGTGTACATATATTCTTAACAACTTGTATATCTTGGAAACATGTTTGATTATGAAAAATTGGGTTCTCAGTAAAAGCAAAGGGGTGTTTCTTCAATAGGTTGTAAAATGTAGCAACACTCTGACTCACAACTCTGTTCTCAGTGAGAGCACCGAAAATACTTGAACCTATCAGGATCCTCACAAGGTAGGGCATAGAAAGTCAGCCTTCCCACCCACTTTCAAAAGACATAAAAAGAGCCATTGAGACCCAGGTAGGGACACTCACTTCCCACTTCAAACTGATTTCCTGCAAAGCGCTTTGCCAGAAGACTCCAGAACCAGAACTTAGAATCCAGACTTAAAATCCAGAAGACTCCAGAACCAGAACTTAGATTCCAGACTTCAGAACTTGTAGCAGAGAGGCCTAGCCCACAAGCTGAATCCTTCAGAGGCCTCAGAATCCAGCAACCTAACCAAACTATTCAACAGCCGAGCAAGCTGTTTGATTCTGGCCTAGAACCCTGCGCCAGAACCCATAAAGCAGAGCTGTATCCAGACCGCCGTGCAGTGCCGATAGGAGGCCAGACCCAGACCAGACCGCTGTTCAGTGCCAGAACTTTTGGCAGAACCAGAGAGCCAGACCAGCAGAGCAGAGAGAACCGCAGCTAAACCTGTTGACCAGATCTGTGACAAGGCCCATTCCTTACAAAATTAGGAGTGAGTATCCTGAGAACTGTGCAAACCAATCTCTTAGTTTAAAATAATCTAATTCAAACCATTTTAACCTGTCCAGAACTGCATCATAGAAATCGTGTGTCCATTCTCTAATTTCAAACCTGTGAAAGTGTCATTTGTCATTTGAATCTTACTTAATTTCGCAAAAATCTACCTCCACCAAATCATCCGTATCTTTTGAACTTTCATTTTAAAGCTAAGATCCTCAGCTTTCCAACAAGCCCTAAACAGACTTTCTACTCCTTATAGTTTTTCCGTAACCGTGCTTTATGCACTCGAGAAAGTGCTGCGAATTGCAATTTGAATCAAATTTCTCCACCTGTCAAGATCGCTGTCTTTTGCTGGCAACTGCTTAAATCTGTTTTCAACCTGATAAACCCTCATGAATCACTGATAGTGTTGACCTGAACCGATCTTAAGTAGCTATCACCTACCCTGAATCTCCTAGAGGGAATTAAAATAATTTTTAGCATATTTTCCCTACTTTGCAAATCACATTTAAGTATTTTTGCCTGTGTTTTAAAATCATCCCTGTTGCTCTAATTTTGCTAGGGGGGAACTGAATTGGTATTGCATTTGATTGTATTCCTGAAAATTGTGTGCTCCCCTTCCATCTCCTTATATTGCATAGGGGGGGAGTGAATTGTCAAAAGAAAAAGTGATCATATTATATCTTGTGGAAACCATCTCAGTTATTTCTGTGCTGCATTCTTTTCCATCATTGCATTTCCTTGAACCCATAAAAGCATTCTCAGCTACCTTATCCTCTCTATACCAACTCCTAAGTAATTAAATAAGTGTGCTAGTGTAATATATCCTATTGGTGATCAACATTATCTTCATAAGTGTGCTATCAAATATTAATTTATTTATAAAAGTATGATATATATATGTTGTTTAATTTTTCAATAAATCTTTTAATTTGCAAAACAAACCTACTTCTTGGCTCAGTGAGGTCAGGGGGATTCAAAGAGAGGGGCGTTATACAAGGGTTTATCATCCAGATCTATGAACTTAAAAATATATAATTAAGGGTTTTCCTTGGGCATTCCAGACTCGGCATTGACTTAGTTGGAGTGCTGAATTGAAGTTGCTTAACAATACTCCTGTGCTCAAGGGGATAAGGAAACAAATGCTCAGGTCATTAGCCTTGAAAGAATTTTAAGCAGTTTTATTGCAGACCATTTCAACAGAAGGCAGATGACTGAACCTGCATCTATGTTTTGGGAAAATAAATGTGTTGTTTTATTGAACTACTAATCTGCATTTATTTAAGGCAAGATCCCTAGGGTTATATGTACAGTCACATTTTGCTAGAATCTTGGGAACAATGACAGATACAGAGATCGTCATACCATTCAAGAAAGCACCTAAAAAAACGTATATCTGTTGCCAGGGATCCCCTCAAAATTCGACCTTGGTAACCAAAGCTATAGGACAAAATATAATTACAGCTCCCCGGAATGTATTACAGTTCGGAGAGCCAGGTATCTTGTAGCTAATGGAATAAGATACCTGTCTGTAAAATATTAAGATTTAAACTGTAATCCATCCTGGGGAAATCACAAAAATCATGCTGAAAACAGACATGGTTCATTGTGCCCGACAGGATCAGTTAAGACATACATGGGGTGTGACACTTATTTGTAAATTAGAGAAAGGGCCATGCTGTACATTTTTAAATTCCAATCTGAGTTGTTCAGAAATGCAGTTTCAGATGGGCGGAGCAGGATCTCCCGAAATGGGGCCTGGAGACCTGAGAACCTATTAGAGAGAAGGGGCTACTCCTTGATTAGGGAACAAGAAAGGCCCAATCAGCAGAATTAACTAATAAGCTGGAATATTCAATTTAGACATTTGTGGGTGTGTTTAGGAGATTTTAAAACTAGATGCACAGTGGAAAAGGGGATCTTGAGAGCAGATGAGATGGTCATACAATGAGACAACCAGACATGGATGAAACACGGATAAAGATGGAACTAAAAGCTGGAGGCAATTAGGAGAAGGATTGAGGCTGGGGTCATCCATAACCAGAGGCAGAAAGAAGGGTTTTTGGAGTACCATCCATAACGAGGTCCCATTTCTTCTAATGAGATGACACAGAATGCTTGATGGTTGGTCCTGTGCACATACCCAGAGAGAGTCCAAGTAAGTACATAATTCCAACAGAACAAACTATTGATGTGGTTCTACTGAATGAATGTCTTTCCCTACACAGACATTCATGGGGGGCATCCAGAAGTAGATCCTTAGCATTTCCTTATTAACTCATGATGTTATTAATTCCCACATAGCCAAAGGACATGGGGGTGAGCTTGGGGAAATTTTAAATCTCTGATCTCACTCCAAGCGCTGGTAATGATATAGTTGTTAAAGACATTGTCGATCACCTATTACCCTATTGCCAACCCCAAAGATCCCTTAAAGGGGAGGGGTGCATTTAAAAACAAGATTCCTAATTGTTTAACACTCCCCAAAACCTGCATAAAATCCAAATGGGGTGTCAAATGGAGAACTGAATCTCTGAGTGACTTCAGGGTTAAGTAAAATTCAATTAACTTATTTAAAAGCACATTTTCTCTATTGAGTGAGCAAGGAACCCCAAAGTGAATGGGGATATTGTCAATTGATAGTGACAAAGTAAAGAGTTCCATTACATGCTGAGAAAGTATAATCCTCAAATGTTGGTTGTGCTAGAATATTCTTAGAAGGGAAAGGGTAGAGATAAAGAGTGCTGCACAGGTCTATTCTTTGGCCCAAAAGAAAAGCACTGGATTTTATTGAAGTTAGACCACAAACAAACTATTTTGTAAAGCACAATTGTACTGTCAGGTTCTAGGGAGCTGCATTCATTATCTTTACATTGGGGATATTATTGTGAATGACCGAAGTATCCTAAGAATTCTTGAGACCTGCATTTCCTCTTTACATGTTACCAGGGGGGAAAAGAGAGCAGAAATGAAGACTGTGCATATTGTGTTTAAGAGATTCTGTGATTTTAGTTACCAAAAAGAATTGTGTTTTCAACTTGGTTGTGTTAAGGTTTGTCAAGAAGCAAAGGTATTGTGCCACTGTGTAAGGTGGTATACCACTAGATAGTCATGGTGTAATTATGCATATTGTCTATTAATTAAAGGAACAATACATTTATCATGTAAAGACTTGAGCTGATGACAACAAGATTTTCCACTTCCTGCCAGCAGGGTTCCAACGTGGAAAATCCACGAATGACCAGTGTTTTCAGTTGCACCTGCTTGTGCAGAAAAATACTGTATTGATGAAGGCCAAATTATATGTTGCATATGTGGATCTTAAAACAGCATTCAATGCAGTGCCAAGGGACCTGCTTTGGCATGTCCTTAATAAAAGTAAAATGCACTATCAACTTATAACTATTGTGCGATCAATAATTCAGCAAATATGGCAGTGGTGCGATATGGGTTAGGAGGGCGACCATAGAGCAAGTTAGTGTCTCTAAGGGGGTGAGACAGGACTGTGTCCTTGGCCCACATTTTTTTAGCATTTACTTGTAGGAGATGATATCAGCCCTGATGATTGGATGTTTGGACCCGCCTAAAATGGGAAAGGACTGGTCTCCTACATTGTTCTTTGCAGACAATGCTGTCTTTTTGTCAGCTTACCCCCAGGGTCTGAAAGGTCAATTAGCCATCTATTTGGAGAAGTGTGGAGACCTAAGATTGTCATTAAATGTAGCCACAATTAAATCTATGGTCTTTAAACCAACATTTGATTTGTAAAACATCACATTTTAGAGGTCTGGGTAGGGAGTAGTAGATTGCAGCAGGTTTTCTCATATGATACTTGATACTAATCTTTCCTTTGCTCATCCTATCTCGATCACATGTCGTTCTTGTCGCTTTCATCTTTTTAACAGATGGAAAGTTAGAACCTTTCTTACCTTTAGTGCCACAAAGCTTCTAATCTCTTCTTTAATTTTATCTTGATTATTCTACTGTTCTGTTCTTCTCTTTCCTGTTTCCCGTCTAGCTCCACTTAAATCTGTTTTCAATTCCTCTATCTGTCATCTGTAGTCCCTTCCTTTTCGTAACTCTATTCCTCCTTCTTTGGTCTCTCTTCCATGGCTATCTTTTCACTCTCAACGTAAAATCAATTTTCTCTGCATAGTATTTACATCTCTTTTTGGACTTGCTCCTATTTACCTTGCCTCTCTTGTTTCCTTTTATGTCCCTTCTCGTACTCCTCGTTCCCAACCTAACTTTCTTTTAATTGTCCCTCATCCCCCTCATCCTTTCACTTCTGTTCTGTTTCTCTTCTGGCTCCTCTTCACTGGAATTCACTTCCTCTTTCCCTGCGGTCTTACTTCAGCCTTAATTGTATTGTGAGTTCTATTGTAAGTTATATTATATTATTGTAGCCACTTGCTCATTTTATTGTGCTGTAAATTGGTTTTTTACAGTGCCTTTGCGTTGTAGCGGAGGCCCCAGATATGGCCTGCACTCCAGCCACCCATTTTGAAATACCAGGAACATACTCGCCGAGATATGTGACGTATAATGAGCAAATAAACCAGCAAAGAGCCGCGCTAGGGCTCTGCCCAGTGCCCATCAGAAGAGAAATACCTGTAGAGGTGCCAATAACCAGACAACCATGGGCAGCACGATACCCATTGAGACAACCATACCAACAGCTGACACGACATGAAGACTACTTTCAGACGGTCCCAGAAGAGACCCAAAGGGTCTTAATCGAAGGTGAATGGTGACGTCACGAGGGCCCGGACAGATGTACAGATGAACGAACAAAAACCAAAAGATGACACACTAAGACGAAACACCATGGATAAAGATATCACAGACAAAGAAGAAGAATCAATGTCGATATATAAAGAAACGTAACCATAAAACAGGATGAAACTATGCAACCAGCTAACGCCTGTACATAGGCTTGTAACGCAAGAAGCTAAGAAAACACAGTTCGGCTTGCTATGCTTAGTAGAAGAATAGAGCGGCAAGCGCCAACTATATATATATATATATATATATATATACATATATATATATATATATATATATATATATATATATATATATATATATATTCCTCAATGAAGCACATTATATAGGTGCAATCCACTCTACATGAAAGCAGAATTAAGCCCAGGATGGTAGGGGCCAAACAGGCCAGGATTCATATACCAGCACAAATCCAGATGAAAGCGCGGAATCAAAATTTAGCAAGAAGCAGCTCATGCATAGGAATTCGAGGTCAACCAAAGGAAGGCAGGAGAACGGCAACTCTGAAGAATCGAAACTTAAAGAGCATAGCAGCCTGCCCGTGAAGGTCGAGATAAGGAGGCCCAGGCAGGTGGCGAGACCGAAGAGAGAATCAAATACGCAAATAGATGGAAAATGAAGCAGCTTCACGGTGTACAGACACGTGAGCAGCCAAGCGTGAAGAGGTACCAACGTCTGTCACCCAAAACCAGAGGATGCCTTAACTTTCCTTGATAAAAAGTTACAGTTTTGAGGCCATCCTCAGCCAACTAATTGACACATAGCCCTAAAGTACTGATTGATGGAAGGGAGGCAGGGTGAATCTTGGGGCATGCCGCATCTGGTGAACATCCTGCATGCTGCTAATTAAAGTGGAGATTTATGCTTGGGGTGTAACTGACCCAATCACAATGAACCAATTAATCTAGGGTCCTATAGTTAGTAGAACCAATGAGACGTCGTACTTGTAGTGACGTCTAGCATGAGTGATGTAGCGGGATGGGCGTAGACTCCCATCCTATAACAGTTATCTAATCCCCACACCCCGCTACCATATTCAGATATAGTACCTACACTTAAGTTACATTTTCCAACCAATAGATTTGCATGACAAACTTTCGAGTGTTACACGTTAATGATGACGACTTTTGCCTATAAGAATTGCTGTTTGTATGAAGATTGTGGAAGTTGAAGTGAGACGGGCGATTGCATCACTGATGATTCCCTAATGTTTCCCCGTTTTTTGTACTTGTCATTAAACGTACTGACCTTTGCTATACCATTTGAGTTGTCCTAATTGATTGGTGTTGGAATAAGAGAATCCTGCATCCCATCCACCTCAAGGTGCAGCTATCTCGTCTTAAAGTACTCGAGGGTGAGCTCTGATCCCATGGGCCCGTCAGAGGTCGCTCCACCCTCTTTTACAGCGTAATCCGCTATATAAATAACAATAAACACAAATACAACGATTATTTAGGGATCAGATTCAATGAGACTGGCCAGTGAACTGCCCAACTTAATAAAACATGCATCACACTGGATAAGAACCACAGGGCCATGAAGGCTTTCTTCATTAGGTACAAAAGGGGTGCTATTGCTGCCACCCTTTAACTATCCAAAAGAAAGCATGTACCTCCACAATTTTTGAGGCTGAGATCTGGGGCTTTTCGTGTACTAAAACAATCACACATGTTGAAAATAACTTTCTCAAAAGCCTTCTTATGCTACTGTAGAGTACCCCGATTACTCTATTACAGTTGGAGACGGACATTTCCTCCATTGCAGACGCAGCTATGTTGCGCCCCCTGCTGTGTTGGTTATGGCTCCATAATAGTGAAGGCCTTGTGAAATCTAGGGAAGCCCTTGATCATGTTAAAAGCTTGGCAGGGATTTGAGACTGCCCTGGGTGAAGCAAGTTAAGGATACTATGTGTGTGCGTAATGATGATAGATTTGACAGAAATGATATTGGAAGAGTAAAGAGGGCTATGGTTTACTATACAAGAACAAAGATGGTGGAGGAGAGCTGTACATTTAAACTAAGACCTGGTTACTTGGCTATAAATGGTGATTTTGGATACAAGGTTGGGATCCCGGAGGTTTGCCTCATTTACAAAATTATGGGGCCAGGGAGGCTCAAGCTTTTGCCCTCTGTGTCATTTTATTTATGTATTTATTGTGCATTTGGAATGAACTTATACATGAAGATATTATGTTTCAATGCGTCCACATGGCAAAGGAGAGGGAACAGGGGAGAAAAAGGCAAATAAAATAACACTGGTGAAACAAATGCAGATGCGGTCCTACTAGGCCTTGCAAGCATTTGGAATGTGCAAGTGCAGATAGAGAGAGAAGGGACAAGGCCGGGAGATAAGTGCTAGAGGTTCCACAGATAGTCAATTGCAGGCAACAGGTAAATGCCTGGCAGAGATCACTTGGTAAGGAGTGGTCACCTGCAGATACATTAAGTGCAGGCCTGTGGGACAACAAGTGCTGGGGGAGGAAAGAGCAATTGGACGGAAGGGTAGGACCCAGAAGGACACATAAGGGCCAGGCCACCATTCACAACGACTGTGGGGTTTAGCACTGGAGGGAAAGGGGGAAGGAGGGGGTGAAGAAGAAACTTTTGAGGAGCCTCCAGAATTTGAGGAGATCTGGCTCAAGGCGGAGAGGAAGGGGAGGCTGCACCAGCTTGCTGCTTAGGGAAGCTCTAGACATGCAGAGAGTTGGGCCCAGAAGATCGTAAAGATCTGGAGAGAGAGTATTTGGTGAGAGCAAGGTGTAGATAAGGTGGTCACCGACCCCAAACAGCCTTATGAATTATGCAGAGGGATTTGAATTTGATCCTTGCAGCACCCAGGAGCCAGTGGAATTATGTTAGGGCTGGTGAGAAATTGTGCCTGGGCTTGAGGCCAAGAATAAGTCTTGCAGCCCTATTGTGGAAAAGCTGGAAGAGAGAGGGAGAGGATAAATTAAGGAAGAGGCTGTTGCAATAGTCCAGCCTAGAGAGTACCAGGGCTCTAGAGAAATTGAGATTCTGGGGAAACGTGAGGAAATTAAGGATACCTCTGAGGAGGTGGAGTTGAAAGTGAGCCTTCTTGGCAAGGACCAGGATGTGAAGGAGGAAAGAGAGAGCAGAGTCAAAGATGACTCCTAGGTTTCTGGCTTCAGATAAAATAGAAGGGGGAGAGCCCATAAAGCGTGGACAGAGTGAAGGGGGAAAAGATGGAGCACAAGTCCCAAAAGGAAGGATCTCAGGTATGCTACCAGCGAGGCAGAGATCATTGGGGCACATCAGGACTGGATAGCAGATGGACAGTCAGGAATGGTAGAGGACATAGGGAGATGATCAGAGGGAAGTATGAAGAAGAGTTGGGTATTGTCTGCATAACACTGGAGGTGAGGGGAGAAAGTGGAAATAAGGTGAGCAAGCGGGGTCAGATAGATGTTAAAGCACCAGGGTGAAAGGTTGGTGACCTGGAGAATGCCACAGGTGGAGATAAAGGTGGAAGAGGCAACACCTTAAAGTATACAGATTCTGTTAAGAATCTGGGGTGCATTTGGCAGTCAGACATGGGATACAATCAGCAAATGTGAACCAAAAGGTTAAATCAGTATACTGTCAACTGAAACTGGTGATACCAATTCTCCTCCTCATTTCAGAAGCTGATCGAGCAAAGGTGGTGGGTTAACTAGGTAATGCCAGGCTGGACTATTACAATGGCCTCTTGGCAGGGTGCCCAAAATATCAGCTGCAACGCCTTGCAGTAGCACAGAATTCTGCAGCACATGTAATGTTTTCACTACCTTGCAAAAAATCTGTTTCAGATTTCAGGAAGAAACTACATTGGCTCCCGGTTCATCGATGGATCCAATTTAAGTTATTGTGTCAGGTCTTTATGTGCATACACAACCTCGCACCTTCCTATTTAGCGGCCAAGATTCAAACCTAAACCCCCAATAGATCCTTGTGATCTATGGTCTTAAATCAACTGGTAGTCCCTATCTCTAGATTTGTTCATTGGGGGACAGAAGATTTTCAGTGGCTGTTGCTCATCCATGGAATGGCCTACCACACTATTTAAGGAAGATATAATCCTTTGCAGTTTTCAGAAAACAACTGAAAACATATTTGTTTGAATTCCTCTATGTGAGTGGTGACAGGTGCTTCATTCTACTGTATATAAGATATAAGATTTGGGTGTTGATGACGTGTAATTTTGTTATACTTACCCTGTTTTATTGAATGAGTTAGAGCTTTGTCCAACGATAAACAATGTAAAACTCTCAAAGCAAATTATTTTAAATAAGGGCTGCAAGTTCTCTCCCCTCGGGTATTTGGAATTAATTGTAAATTCACCCTCCAAGCTATTTCATATCTGTTTAAAAAAAAATATTTTATCTATCAGATAGATGATTTCCCTTTTTTATGAATTAAAGATGAACTTGTATGTATTGTACATGTGCTTTTGACTTCATGGCTGATGCTGAATTAAGTATGATGATTGATGAAAGAACAATACATGTGTATTCTTTCTGCAAATCAGCCTGATTCTTGGCTTGCCTATTGCAAAAGGGGTGAGGGGCCCCTAATGGTGTTATATGGCAGAATTTTTCAGGAATTTGGGTTAATACTCAATTTGTGTGGCAATCTTTATTAGGGGCTGCAGGGAGGGACAAAACTCCACAAATTAATTGTTGCCTCAAATATATTCTACAGAAATGGGGGCTCATGCCGGGATCTAGCTTTCTGATTTGATTCATGACAATTGCATTGTAAACAGGCTTTTCATTTTGTTTCAATATCAGAAAGGTGCATGGCAGGTTTGTGATGAGGTTGTTAAAGCACCACTGTTTTTCTTGACCCCTGAGAATCAGGGAGGTGTCCAGAGGAATACGATTCTGCAGAGCTAATGCAAAGATATTTTGAGAAAGTATTGATCATCATGAAACATAGCAGGAATAAAAGCAATGGTTTAGTTCCTGTGTCGTTAGAATTGCTAAGGGTTTTTGTGAAAGCCATTTTCAAAAATGAGTGACAAAGAGTTAGAAGATGCCAGGAAAAATCTCCTAGCTCAGCTCTTCATTCAGGGAGATTGGCCTGAGCAGGAGGCTTGGTTTTGCAATCCCGAATGGTACAGGATGTCACATCAGTAGGCACTGACATTTGGCATGAAGGTGCAATTTTATAAAAAGCCCTATAGCAATTTTATATGACACAAAATGCCTGTGAGGAACAAATAAAAATGGCTCAACTCCATGTGAAAGTACTAAAAGAAGAATTGCAAAATAAAGGTGCCAGTATGCTGAAGCAGACTGAAGACCTGAAACAAGCACATCAGCTGGCATAACAAGGCCAAGCAATCACTCGAACAATTAGAAAACAGGCACCAGCAATACCAAATTAGTGGACTCAAATATGAAATCATCACTGAGAAACTCAAAATGAAGTATAAACTCAGCCTCTGGCCAGTGTAGAGTTGGAAATGCAGTTCTCTCCGATCCAGGACACACATGCAGAGAGTATAGAAACCTTAAGCCAACTTCAACACAAACGGAATGACCAGACTATCCACAATAGTGTTTTGCTGGATGAAATTGTAGCCTTCAAACAGTTCATGAATGAGCTAAAGCTACAAAACAGTCAGTTAATCAGAAAATAAATTGACTCACAAAAGGATTTTGATCAAATGCACCAGGATTTAAATATTCCTAAGCAACAGAAAATGTGGCTGATCAAATAAAAATATGCTTTCAAATTGAAAATGGCTGTAGATTGGTGTCAGCCTGTTTCTCAAGAACTAGCCAGAATCAGGGAAGAAAATATAGATGTTATGGAGAATTTAAGAAAAGCAGAGGATGACCTGATGGAAACAGCACAAACTAGAGATGTTCAGGATAAAGAACGTGTTATTTTAAATGAATAATGCTGTACATGTGTGTATATAATGCAAGGCTCTCAGAGGGAATACAAAGTCCTCCAAGAAGTGATACAGAAAGTACAGAAAGTAAGGGACCAATTGGCTGCTCAGAGCAGAGTGCTTGAAGCCAGCCAAGCATCAGTATCAGATTTAAAAGAGCAACTCACTGAATGTAGGCAGGAATTCATGTCAAGTGTTTAAAATTAAATATGTAAATAAAGGAATACAAACTGGCGCTGAGTCTGACCAACCAGTGTATGGGATAGGGTCCTATGATGGAGGAGAACATTCCCTCCCATCAAGGTCCTCATGTAATTTACCTACAACCTCCCATGTAAAGACTAGGACAGACCTCATGCATGCCCACTAAAGAGACCGGAGAGACACGTGGCAGGTAGGCTTGCCTATCCCTAGCCAGTCTGATCAGGAAGGCCAGTTCTTATCTGATATTGATCAATATTCACCATAAACAAACAGGAGGGAAGGTAGCACAACCAGTGTGTCGTGGGAGGTCTAGGATAAATCTATGAGTACTTCTGAACCTGAAAATCCATATGAGAAGAAGATCAGATAATTAGACTTACATAAGATGATGCTGTAGAGAGACCACCTAGCTCATTTAGCTGAAAGGGAAAGGCAAACACATCTGCCTAGGAAGAGCCTTTATTAAAAAGTCCACACTTTCAAGTGAATGGGTTGATTCCTCCAGGTCACCTGAAAGGAGGAATAGTGCATATTTTCAACAGTCTGAAGAAGAGACTGTGTATTATCCTGTGCCAAAAGTAACCACAGGGAATGTGACCCTGAGAGCTCACTGTGACAAAGGCAGAAAGAGGTGTCCAGATCCTATGCTTTTAAAAGGGCTTCCCCATATCACAGAGATAGGGAGTGCCTGAAAGACTGGACTGGAGTTCAAATAGTAGGACTGACTCTGAAGGAGAATGGACTCAGATTCAAAGGCACAGAAGGAATACAAAACAGAGAAACTGTTTTATTAAGGACCCCATCAGACAAATCAACGTCATAAAGAGCTTTATGAATCCATACAGAAGAATGGTAGTTAAGTATTTGATGTGGGAACATTTGGAACTATATGAGCAAATGATGTCATCATTTGAAATAAAACATTATGATGTACATTTTATTGAATATGTAAAATTGACATTTTCTCCAGTTTCTTTGTTGGACTGGAAGATCAAAACCATTATAAATGGTACAGATATAAGGCAGTCATTTTGAAAATAAAATCGACCAACAGAAACCCAAAAAAGGCACGCAAGCCTGCTTATGATTTTCAATTTGGGGAAGATGAAGTACCTAGGGAGTTTGCACAAAAACTGAAACGTGCATTTGCACAGACTTCAAGGTGGGCGAATACAAACACCAGAGAATGTGTTACCACATACTTCCATGAACACCCAAAATACATTATTACGCAATAGGTTTGAAATTTCCACAACAACGAGCACACTGGATTGGGTAATAGAGCAAACCACTAGGATTCATGAGGTACAGAAACCAACAGACAATAAAGGTAACCACAAACCTCAAACCTACTACGACACCTACAGCTGCAAAGGTGGTAGAAGTGAAAACTACCCTGCCTTTGGACCTGAGACGGGGGACCTAAAAATGCACCCTCAGCTGACAAAAAGAATGAGAGGCAGAGGAAACCATCTATCCAGGCCCAACTGAACAGTAGTCAATCATGGTATCAAAACAATGACACTTTTTACCCTTACACCTACATAAGTCCTAGGTGTAAAGGTGCTCATTCCAGGTTTTATGGCCACTCCCCAGCACAAAGGGGAGTTCAAATCAGGTAAGTAGTTCCCCAGGGAATTTCCCTCAGAATTTCCCACAGGAAAGAAGTACCACGCCACCTCCCAATATGATATTTTTCCAACAGGTGGCCTCAAATTCCTCATTTTAAAAACAATCCTCCTCCTTCTCCCTCGTTCCAAGACAATAGATGTTTGGCCCAAGGAGAAGGGAGAACCAGTACTGAAAAGTATGGTGGAAATATTCAATATCTGGGTTAATTCACTAGAAGGGATATTTACCCTTTTAGGGGGCAACAGAGGTATGCACAAATACCCCATACTACACTGAAGGTAGAGAGAAAGTGAATCTATTGGGCAACAGGTCCAACAATAGACCAAAGACATGGGGCGCATGCTGAGGGCTCAGTCAATCCCTCAAACTGACCATGTTCCACAGAATGCCCTAACAGCCCGGTCAGATGCCCGTGGTGGAAATGACTGGAGGAATGGCCAGACAACCAACAGATTCTTGACGAGGGAGGCTGGTTGGAGGCAGATGACAAGCCCTTGAGGAAGCTTCCATTCTTACGTGGAAAGAACCCCTGGTAACCTCCCAACCTGATAGTGACTCCTCCTTCCCCTGGAAGCTGGAACCCAAAGAACAGAGGTTAAGCAGAAGAGGACAAACACAAAAATAATTAAGAGTGAGGAAAAAGAAATCCTCCTCTTTGAGAGAGAAGAATACCTAGAGGATTCCGGCAAATAAATCTTCTTTTTCAGGAATGGGGGAATGCCTCCCAAGGAAAAATTGGTCAGAATAGAGTAGAGATTGAGACCAACACAGTTGGAGAAAACCCTAAACCTCAAACATGCAAGCCAGATATCCCAAGACCTTAGAGTTATCCTCCCCACAAACAGGCTCTGATGACTGTCTTCAGATACAAAGGGACAAGAAAGAGTCTGGGGAGAATGAGGATCCTCCTGCTACCAATATCATTTCCAAATACAGGTTTATTTCCACTGATTCCTGATCTCAAGCACTGGAACTCAATCTTAAACAGGGTGAGGTTTCCACAGGAACCGCCCAAGATCACACAGTGACTAGATTCAACATTAAGAAGATGACCACCCAGCTGGCAAAAACTCACAGTTCCTCTGTAGACTTGAGGCAAAGGAGGGCAGATTGTATGTTCCTTGTCAAGGTGCAGGGTCAATGTGAAGTATCAACTCTGGTGGTTACTGGATCCCAAGATAAATGTATATCTGAAAAGGCTTTTGATCAACTCAATCTAGGAAGGAGGGAGAGTTACGAGATTCACCTCATACCTCTTTCTGGACAATACCAAAACGTTCATGGAAATTATATTTCTGTTGAAGGGTCTGCAGATCTGGAAAAAAAAAATGAGGCAACGTTATTTGAAACACCCAGAGATAGTTGTGACTCCGAGGGCACTCCATATTTACTATTTACTGGGGAACAATTTCCTCTGAGGTTATCACCTCTGCTCGATTGTGTGACCCACGCTCTCTAGAGTCAGACTTACCGGCCTATCAAAATCAAGAGGAGTACAAATTATTTTAGCCTGAATTGCACCTGTCATTTGATCAAGCAGCGTACCAATCAATTGGAATTTCTCATGCAGAAGAACCAAGTCCCAGAAAACAGCTTAATATCTGCAGGAGAGCAAACTGGTAATGGTAACTCTTCCCAACTAGTGAATATAAACCTTCCTCTCTACTACAAGTGGTACTCCACAATAGAAGGGAACACTTTGAGATGTTATACAAATCAAAATGTCAGAGAAACCCCAAGTCCTTTGAAAGAGGATGATGAAAAACCAGCTCAAAGAAAGTGTGATCGCGATTGTTTATTTGTAAAATACTTATACAAAAGTGAAGTGTTTCAAAGCACTTAAACGTGGGAAGGGAACACAGAAATACACTTGTCATTCTTAGGCCTTGAAGATTTTGAATGATCTAACAAAATTATATAGCATACTAGGCCAGAGGCGTTTCTACTAGTGCAAGTGCATGAACGGAAGTAATGAGATAAGAAGGGAGAGGGGGGATAGCATACAATCAATAAACTACCATACTACCCTACTATGCCTAACAACTTGTCAGATAGTGCAAGTGCATGACAAAGAGTGGGGAGAGCGGGGGGAAAGGACATACAGAACAATAAACTACCATACTAGGCCTGGCAACATTTCAGATTGATTGGTGGTTGGTCATCACTAATACGCCTATGCAAGAGTATTTCAGGCAAAATCAAGCTAGGGAGGGGAGGCAGAGGGAGGACAGGACAGACAAACTTGCTAGGCCTAGTACATTCAAAGTTGTGCAAGTACGCAGACAGTAAGTGTGAGGGAGGTGGAAGGGGACAAGTGCACCCAGTCCAGCAAGGGCCTGGGTTAAGTACAGAGTTCTTGCCCCTCTCATGGAATGTATTCTGAGTCCAGTACTGCCAAGCAGAATGCAGAGACTCAGAGGCAAGTGCAGGACTGGTGGGGGAGCCTGGGACCTGTGAGGCTCTAGAGATACACCAGGTGACCAGTCAGCGAACTGAGCAAGTTGGGGAAGAGAAAAAAGGAGGGAAGCAAGAGAGAAGAGAAAGGAGGTTAGCAGGGGAGAGGGAGAGAGAAAGAGGAAGGGAAGAAGAAGGTCTTGAGGAGTTTCTGGAAATTAAGGAGGTCTGGCTCAAGACAGAGAGAGGCAGGGAGGCTGTTCCAGAGGGAGGCACATGCAAAGGATAAGGATCTACCCCCAAATCTCTGTTTGGAAAAACAGCTCACCCGCAGAGAGTTGGAGGAGGCCGAGCAGAGGGCTGTAGAGGGAAAGTATTTAGGAAGAGAGCTTTGTAGATAGTACAGGCCCCGGCCCCAGAAAACTTTATGGACTATGCAGAGGGACTTGAAATTGATCCCTGCTTCTATGGGAATCCAGTGGAGGGATTTCAGTGCTGGAGGTATGCGGTTACTGGTTTGAGGCCAAGAATTAGTTTTGCAGTTCTGTTCTGGATACATTGAAGAAGTCAGAGAATAGAAGTAAGAAGACTGAGAAATAGCTTGTTGCAGTAGTCCTGTCTGGAAAGAGCCAGGGCTCTGGAGATGGTGAGCATCTGGAGGAAGGTGAGACAAGGTAGAATATGTCTGAGGAAGTGGAGCTTAGTGGGACTTGGAGATGTCTGAGATGGGAAAAGAGAAGAGAGAGTAGAGTCAAAGATGACCCCAGATTCTTTGCCAGACTGGTGGGTCAGGGTGCAGGACCGAGTGAGGCCGGCCAGAGTGAAAGGTGGAAATGGGATTAGTGGTCCCAATGAGGATGATCTCTGTCTTACTGGCACCAAGGCAGAGATCATTAGCAGCACACCAGGACTGAACTGCAGACAGACAGTCAGGAATAAGCGAGGAGGAGGAGGAAGAGGTCAGAGGTAGCCTGAAAGAAAGCTGTGTGTCATCCGCATAACACTGAAAGTTGGTGGTGAAGGTGGGCAATGGGGCCATGTAGACATTGAAAACCCAGGGGGATAGATTAGATCCCTGGGGGACAACACAAGTCTGACTGATATTTATAAAAAGGGAAAACACTTGCTTGCCAGAGTATGTCTGAATAATAGGAAAAGCTTAATCAGTGAAGGATTATTCAGGCAACTCCAAGTAGATCAGACAATGCTCACATTTAAATTGATTATAAATGCAAAGTTGGTTTGGAAACACTTGATTCTAGCATTTCCTGCTTGGCAAGCGTATGCCATAAAAAAGTCCATTGGCAACATTATAGAACATTATTGTTAGGTCGTAAGAGATGTCCCTTCTGACTTTTATTTGGGTAGCGACATTCTCCATCGATTCGAAATTTGTCTAGATTTGCTTAACAGCAAATTATGGTCATGACTGACGGGTAACCTCATGAGCTTTGACAACCTGGAGAGGGCATTTTGGTCAGCTGAATTGCTGCCTTATTCAGTGGAAATTGAAGTGGAAACAGAGGTTACCATCCCAGGGACAAGTGCGACAATTCACAATTCACATCAAAATTAAGCAAGGACAAAACCTCTGAAATAAGGACGTTTACATCAATTTGAACTTTCACCTCCAACAACAAGGTTTGTATTAATATCCAACACCTGTAGTCTAATTAGAACATTATATCATTCGTATATTGGTTGATAATATTTTCCACCAATTCGAAATGAGTCCAGATTTTCCAGGCCTGCTGGGAATACTGTGCCGCTGCTGGCAGACTCATAGTTTGGCAGTCCAAAAGGGTGCTGGTACATTGCTTCCGGCACCCTTATTTCCAGACCGCCAAACTTATAATGAAGCCCAGAGTATTCAGATACCTGCCTGACAGTGGTATTGTATCAAATGTCTCGGGAGGATAGCTCAGGGGCAACACACTCACCTGGGAAACAAGGTGATTCGGAGCAATCACCTCATAATAATTGGTTATTTATGAGGTGCTTAATAACCTCTGGTTATTAAGCACCTCATAAATAACCAATTACAATTGCATATTACAATTACAAAAGCACAACAATGTCAATAAAATGACTTGGAACGACCTGGATGAACAGCTGGCTAAAACTGGAACTCTACAGGGGGACTTCATAGATACAGAATGCCTGCTGGGAGACATTCAAGTTACAGCTCTGACCAGATGTCAAACTTGTGCCAAGAGTGAACTCTCAGCTGCTCAGAAGAGTAAGGATGCCCCAGATGCTGTTTTCATCACTGCACAAAAAGAGGACCCTATTGCTGGAAAATTCTATCGACATATGCAAGACCCAGTGAGCATTCCTCTAATGGAACCCGGATAATGCTGGAAAAGAGGATCTTTGGGTGTTGATGAAATTATCCAAGATATTTCAAATTCTTGGTAAGGCGATCACTATCTGGATGTGAATCACACCCATGACATGGCTACTGCTGGTCATAGGGGTTTTCACAAGACATTAGAAATCTTGTATGAAGTTGCATACTGGCCACATATGGGCAAGGACCCCAACACATATCTTAAGGGGTGTCTAGTGTGTGATTAATTCTAGTCTAGTTCTTGCACTCACCGAGCTTCAGAAAAGGGGAATGACTCTGCTTTGGTCAGATTTGCAAGTCAATTTCATGGGGCCAATGATTCGCTCTTCTAGAGGGAACTAGTACATTTTGACAGTAACATGCTTGGGTAGAATGTCTTCTCGCCCCAAATTGTAAGGAGACAGCTGCTGATCTAATGATCAACCAAATCTTTTCTCGTTTCAGCCTTCCACAAAGGATTAAGTCGGATAGAGGGAGTCATTTTACCAGTTTGGTGATGACCAAGATGTCGAAGATTCTAGAGGTAAAAATAAACACCATATAGCTTACCAACATGCATCAAGCGGAGACGTTGATAGATGCAATAAGACCATTGTGAGTATACTAACAATGTTTGTGGCTGACTCTGGACCAAGTTGGAAAATTTGATTACCACTTGTCCTGATGTCTCTTAGGTCTACATCATCTTCTGCAACTAAAATGTCTCCATTTGAACTGATGACCGGATGAAACATTGTGTTACTTCAGCATCTGCCCCATAAAACTCAGGAGCAAACTCTGATTAACGCGTCCACTACTCAAGAGTATATTGAGAACCTAAGTAAGCACCTCCAGCAAATTTTGGTGATGCCCAGCACAACTTAGAGAAGTCGGCCGAAGGGATGCAGTCATACTATGACTTGAAGACCACAAAAGAGGAGTATGATATAGGTGAAAAGGTTTATCTATACAATTCCTTTCATCTTTGAATTGCTGTTTTCAGATTGTGGATACAATATCGACTGTTGCCTAAAAGATCTATATCCCAAAAAGAGAACTGATGGAAGAGAAGTGGGTCCATATAAATCAATTAAAGAGCTGTCATCCCAGACTTGCTTTAAGATTGATTGAGGAGACAACAGAACTTAGAGCCAAGGAACCATCTGAGGAATGACAGATACAGAGAAAACCCCAGGATGGAAACTAAAATGTATAACCAGGAAGTAATAAAATTAACAGTACATCTCAAACGTTTGATTGCAAAATAAATAGTGTATTAATTGCAATTTCTGTACAAGACTAAATGTGTCCCAAATTACATGCAATGTTATCCAGGGAATGATGTTTAAACAAATGCAAATTCCTCCCAGTCGGGCCACCGCAAGAAGAGGTATCCTGGGAGAATCCCAGAAAATGGGAAATGAAAGGAAAAGGAGGACACTCGAAGAGGAGATGGAAACCCAATCACCCACTCCTGAATGATAAAGACATAACAAGCCATTTCCGATCGAAAGGAATGAAGAAGAGCTAGTGGCTGGTGTGAAAACAAATAAAGCCCCCCTGACCCCTGCCTTTTCACAGTAGTGTCAAAGTGAGAAGTAGTACGGGGGGGAACATGTGGGGTCTTTTCAGCCCCAGGTAAGGCCCAAAGATCCAGGAATGGGGAAAGAAAACAGTTGTCTAGCAGACAAAAGGCTAGCATTTAACTCTCAACTATGTCAGGGGTCTTAAATGTGATGCAGGCAAGTAGAAATATGTTTTACACATGTAGCCATTTTATTAAATAATAAAGGTCTGGTAAATGCCTCACTTGCCGTAACCTAAAGACGATTGCCCTGCCTATCCAATTAAGACTACATGAAACAGCTCTAAAAATGTGTCTTTCCCTCACGCTTATGAATACACCAAATCATACAGGTATCATATGGCTGTTTAAACTCAATAATAGAACAATAACATGCAAACATAAATTCTGTAACCATTTATCCTTATATCCAGAGTTGGGACCCCTTCCCCAGAACCAATTCAGAATTTTCCAAACCAAAGTTAAAATCAAGAAAGTTCCTTTCAATAGTCAAGTTCTGTCACAAAAATAATATACAGTCATGTTTGCTCCACATGTCTTCCACTTAGCACCTGAACCATCTTTTTGTAAAAAAAATATATATTTCTTCAAAAGGATTGTCAAGGTTCCATGGTTTGTGTTTGATATACCAAATTTTGTCTTTGAATTTCCAGTCAGTTTTCAAACCAATGTCTCTTCTTGCAAAACACAACTATTTCCACGTGTCTTCTTCTTAAACAATAAAGTCAGTTTATTACAACACAATAGTGGCCTTGCCACTTTCTTGAAGCAACACCTTTTACAACTTAGCAGTACTTCAATTGCCTTCTTCCAGGTCCACTAAGCTGCCAGGACTAGCCACTAACAATTCCTTTCCTGGTGTACTCACCTGTCAGGATAAAACTCCTACCACTACTACAAGTACTTTATGGCGAGGCTGCTTCAAACTTTAACACATTTCAATCCTTAATGTGAAAAGTGAAAAACCAACTACTATTTCATTCATAGATCACACCACCTTTGCAATGTCTCTCATTTTGGTTCATTTTCCCCAGGCATTGAAGATTTCTGCCATATTTGATTTCCCTTAAATGTCTTTCTTTGGCTTTGGCAATACTGGTTATAGTACTCTTTTAAAAATGCTATTGCTGAACCACATTCATCTTGTATGAATATTCTTCCCTTTTGACTTTGGCAAAGGTGGTTACAATATTCTTTTCCAGCTAAGTTAAATAGTAAAACCTTTGGCTTAGACAATGGTGGTTACAATGTTCCTCCACTTGTTCTCTCTTCATATAAGAGTTGTGCCCACTTTGACAATATTGGATACAATGTTCTTCAATTCCATTGTTTTTAACATAAGAATCATACGTAATTGTTTTCCAATCAATAGTTCGGTATTCGACATTCTTATCGGGAGTCAGCGGCCTATTTCGGTGTGCCCCAGGTTTCCCTGACAGAGGCAAATTCACCAGCCTTCTTGCGTGCCCCCAAATAACCTGCTGCTTCTTCTCCCTTCATCAGACTCATACCGGATACTGACAGCTCCAGTTATTTTTCCCTCACTCGCACCTCCTGTAGCTGCAGCCTTCTCTGCTCCTACTGCACTCTTGTGAATGCCACACAACAGAGTCACATGCAGCAGTACCAGGAGAGCTCCAATCTCCCTCTGGACAGCCAGCCTTTACAGTGCTTCCCACTGCCTCTACTCTGCATCCCACTGGCGATCCAACGTCTACTAGCCTCAAGAGACATCAACCTGCTTCCAATCTAGCGGCAGCTCCATCTTGTTCCACCTGCCTCAGCTGTTCTTTCAATTGCTTCTTCCATTGCTTCTCCCACGGATTCCTTCTAATGGCCGGTACCTGAGGGTGCTTTAAATATTCAAAAGTTCCACTCAGGTGTGGGTCATTAGAACACCTAGACTGCACACTATAGTTCTATGATTTGAACTGTAATCCATTCGAGGGAAATCACAAAAATATCTGCCGACTCGAGACACGGTTCATTGTGACCAGCAGGATCAGACCAGTTTAGACATATATGTTTATCCCACTTATTTGTAAATTAGAGAAACATGCCATGTGAAATATATTTAGATTCATACCTGAGTTGTTCTGAAATGCAGTTTAGGATGGGTGGAGCAGGAACTCCCAGAAATGTGGCCTGGAGGCAGAAAGGGGGGGGATAGGCCTTGATTAGGGGTAAGAACAAGAAAAGCTGAATAAGGAGAAATAACCAGTGAGTGGTTGCAATTTAATTTGGACATTTTGCGATGTGATCATGAGATTTTAAAACTGGCCGCGCAGTGGAAAAAAAGGAACCTGAGACCAGATTAGATGGTCAGACACTGAGACAACCAGAAAAGAAGGTAACAAGGAGAAACGTGGAATTAAAATCTGGAGGGAACCAGGAGAAGGACTGATTCTGGGAGCATCCATAACCTGAGACCAAGAGAGGTAGACAAAAGGGCTTTTGGAGTACCATCCATAACCAGGTCTGATTGCTTCTAATGGGATAACCCAGGATGTTTGATGACTGCTCCTGTGCACAAGCCCAGAGAGATTCAAAGTAAGTACACATTTCCAACAGAACAAACCATTGGTAGGGTTCTATGTTAATGAATGTGTCACCCTATATAGACATTAATGGGGGATATCAAGAAGAAGATCCCCAGCGTTTCCTTACACGTTCATAATTTAATTCATTCCCACATAGCCAAAGGACATGAGGGTGAGCTTGGGTAAATCCGATATTTACGATCTCTCTCCCAGTGCTGATAATGATACAGTTGTTATATGGATGGTCACCAGAGTGGAGTAAAGACCTGGGGACTCGTTTGATATCTTTTCAAAAGAAAGTACAAGAATGAGACTGGGTTTTGAATCATGAATGTGTGGGGTAACTTTCATCATTGAATACTTACTGAAAATTGTGTTTTCCATATTGGACTGCACAAACAAATGTGTATACATTTCTTGACTCATCTGTGCACAGCACATTTATGCTGATGAGTCTAAATAAATTACCAGTAATGGGTGTCAAGGGTGCATGGCTGTGACAATGAGACATTGGAACCGTTATGACATGTTCTTACTTCTTGCATGGCTATACAATATTATGTATAATATTATATGCATATGGCACATACTCTGCTAGATGTCCAGAGCTAAATGTTCTGGCTAACCGTTTTGTCAGGATATAGCCTGGCTACAGCCATGGCAGGCCTTTGTATCTGAACTAAATTTATTGGATTAGATAGATAATTAATATGTTTTTTTAATGAATGAGAATTTTATATGGAGGAAATCATGTGAGGAGATACTTTGTTGTAAAAATGCAATATCTGGTATGTGTATGTTGGATATGATCCTTTATATGTGAAATGTTAAATTAACTAAATCACATTAAATTAAATACATTTTTATAGTAATCGTCGACCATCTATTGCCCTTTTGTCAACCCCAACAATGCCCTAAAGTAGAGGGGTGCGTTCAAAAACGAAATTCTGAATTGTTCAACACTCCCCGAACCCTGCATAAAAGCAGAAGGTTGTTTCAGATGGTGAACTGAATCTCTGGGTCTGCAGGAGTAGAAAAGTGTCTTCAGGTTAAGTAAGGTGAAAATATCTTATTTAAAATAACACTAGTATATGCTGAGAGAGTATGCTCCTCAATGTTAGTTGTGCTAGAATATTGCTAGAAGGGAAAGTGTGCAGGGAGGTTAGAGATAAAGAGCACTGTGCAGGTCTATTCTTTGGCCGAATAAAAAAATTGCTACATTTTATTTTAGTTAGACCACATACAAAGTATATTGTTAAGCACAATTGTACTGTCAAATTCTATGGTTCTGCATTCATTATCTTTACATTAGGGCTATTGTTGTGAGTAACTCAAGTATCTGAAGAATTCTTAAGACGTGTTCCTCTTTATATGTTACGAGTGGTTCAAGGGGTAAGAGAACAGAAATGAAAACTGTGTACATGGTGTTGTGTTTTAGACATTTTTTTTTTATTTTTGTTAACAAAAACTGTGTTCTCAATTTAGTTGTGTGAAGTTTTGTCAGGAAGGAACGGTTTTGTGCCGTGGAGTAAAGTAGCATGCCTCTTGATAATTATAGTATCATTATGGTCATTGTCTTTGAGTTAAAGGAACAATATATGTGTATTCTTTCTGCACATCAGCCTGATGTGCTTGCCGATTGCAAAAGACATGAGGGGTTTCTAATGGTTTTATATGTTTCGAAGGGAGTGGGGCAAGAACCTGGTTTGGTTATCAATTGGTGTGAAATTTTATCCGATAAATGCATTCTATATTTATGATATCATTTGTGATGTCGCAAGTTATGTCATTGTGGTCACACAATGTGCAACAAGTGGCGCAAAGTGAAGGTGGACTTGCTTCAAATGCGAGTGTTGAATTTCAAGAGTTTTGTTGAGTTAAATCCCATCTCCTTAAAAAAGTATTTTTTCACTGAATTTCTAAAGTTTTGTTCCTATGTTTTTTTATGTTAAATCTGATCACCTCAACTCTCTCTTAACTAAAGTTTTTTGCTATACTATAGTTTTTTTTGGGCACACTAGCCATGGCCTTTGGCCTTGGCCACTGTACTTGTAGAACCAATACATTTCTTTAGGGCCACTAGCCATATCCTTAGGCCATGGCTACTGTACATGTTGCAAAATTAAGTTTCTTTGGGGCCCACTAGCCATTGCCTTTGGCCCTGGCCACTATACATGTTGCACCAATGGGTTTCTTTGAGGCGCACAAGCCATGACCTGGCCACTGTTCATGTTGAGCCAATACGTTCCACTGGGCCCATTCATTGCCTTTTGCCGTGGACACTGTACATATTGCACCAATACATCTCTTTTGGGCCACCAGCCCGGGTCTTCCTGCGTGCCCACTGTACATGTCGCACGATAGGGTTCTTGAGGCCCACTGGCCATGGCCACAGTACATGTTACACTGATTTATTTGGCCTTCTTCTGTGGCCACTGTATATGTTCCAACAAGGGGTAATTTTGAGGCCCACTAGCCATAAACCTGGCCACTGTTCATTGTGCACCAATTGGTTTCATGAGGTTGCACAAGCACTGGTCTTCCACTCTGGCCGCTATACATGCCATGACCTTTAAAGGTCAGTTGCACCAATATGTTTCTTTGGGGCCCAATAGCCATGGCGTTTAGCCGTGTCCACTGTACATGTTGCACCAATCGGTTTCTTTGGGGCCCACTAGCCATTGCATTTGCCAATGGCCAGTGGCAAAAACATCCACTACCCCCGGCTCAGTAGATGTGATTACTGTAGGTGTACAATTTCCTTTCTTTACTCTCTTTCGGGTAACAATCTGCCTAACTCTTCAACTCATCCAGAACTGGACTGCAAGACTTATCCTTGGCCTCAAGCCGAGGGACCCTATCTCTCCAGGCTTAAAATCCCTTCACTGGCTACCTGTGGCTGCAAGAATCAAGTTCAAAACCCTCTGCATCATCCACAAGGCTTTCTGGGTACATGGCCCTCACAATCATCAACTAGCTCTTCCTAAATACCTCCCTTCTAGAGCCCTCTGCTCGTCTACTACTAATTCTCTGTGGGTCAGTTTCTTCTACAAGCATAGAATAGGTTTCTCCTTCTGAAATGACATCCCTGCCTCTCTCCACCTTGGGCCATAACTCCTTAAGTTACAAGACCTTCCTTTACTCCTCCTCTTTCTCACTCCCTCTCCCCTGCTAAACTCCCCTTGCTCCTTCATCCATCTGCTGACTGGCTGCTTGGAGTCCTCTGAGTCTTAAAGGACACCAGCCCCCCCCATGACCAGTGCCCCGCACTTGCTGCCTGGCCCACTTTGCACGGCCGCTTGGCTTACCTTGCACTACATGGATGGCTGCTCCCTGTGGCCCCAGCCTTCCTTGCACTTAACTCAGATCCCTGCTGCTCTGGTCGCAGATTCCCCTATTCCCTCTCTCCTGCACTTCTAATTGCTTACTTGCACAATCTAAATGACACTAGGCCTAGTAATATTGTTTGTCTTGTCTTCCCCTTGTTTGCCCTCCCTTGCCTGGTTGTGCCTTGAAACACTTGTTTTTATGTGCATAATAAAGAACAAATCAATCAATCCTGCAGGATTGCCCCGATACTGGCAACAAACTAGATGTATAACGACAACAAACTGCCCATAACATTGGGATTCCCCCACTAATCCCCCGATAATCTGAACATGTTCAAAAATCAAAAACTCTTCCCAGTTCTCTCAGGCACTCACCAAATGCCCCCTCCTCTTTCCATGGGGCCCCATTGCCCCAGCAGCTTTTTCCCTCCCTGACCCTGCCAATTTCACATAGTATGCTCTTTACCCCACCCCACCTCTGGCCTGATGCAATTTCATCCTTTTTCTTCCTCCAAATAGATTTTGAGCAGTTTTCAGGTTTTTTTGTATTCCCCTGGTAATCGCTTTCATCGAGCCCCAAAAAAATAGCAGTTTTTCATTTCTGAAAAGCTGCTCTGCTGGAAAGCACCATAGAGATATGGTTATTTTCTTTAGAGCAGGGACCACCCCCATTCCCCATCAAATATTTTAAAAACCACTGGACAGGTTTACCTCATATCTGTCCTGGAAATTAAGTCAAAGCTTTGTACCCAAGTTGTTTCTTATTTGGTCGAAGTCCGCCCCGTAGATTTTGTGCTTTGGCTTTACCAAATTTGGACTTTTTCTCTGTGGGAAAATGAATAAGAATTGGCCAAAAACAGTGTTCTTTTGCTTCCGAAATACCTTTTTTTATTTGTTAACAAATCTTTCCTATGGTTTCCAGTCTGATGGGGCCCATGACAAACGTTTTGTTTGAAAAATGTCACCTGTCATGCAAGTCAAAAGTTATTAGCAATAGAACTTTTGGATTTCCTCTGACTCAAGGCTATCATCATAATTTACAGGGCGTCGACCACCACTCTATAACATATACACACACACATATACATTTACCCTAGTGGGGGCATGCAAGGGTAACATTTAGAAAACATGTATCTCTCAAGAGTAAGGATTGTATCAAGGAAAAGAAGGACTGGTCTAAGGAAAATTAGGAGTAAGTAGCCAGAATGTTATGCAACATACAAAACACTCTTTATCGTAGCACATGCACATATAGAACACATTTATTTGTGTCAACATTGTAATTAATGAACGACCCACCTAATAGTATCACTATGAACAACATACTGTGCCTCATCTGGATACATACATTGCTGTTCTCACTTTCTGCCTCATCACTCTGTGACATGGCACAGCAGACACTGCAGTCAATTACTGAGGTATTTCTGCATGAGGCAGCTAGTTTTCTCACGGGGATACCTGTCAATGTAATGGATATTAACCCCTATCCCCACCTCCAATTTAAAGATGGTCCACTGAGGAATCTAATTGGAAGGGGCAGCTGCCTTCGGGTCACCTGCCTGGCATTTCATGAACGAAAAACGTTTATATTTAGTGCAAAATAGGTGTTAAAAACAGTAATCCTGTACATAGCACTCTGCAGTTTTCTGAAACCATAATGTTAGGCCAATTAGGCAGAAAGACTTTCCCGATTAAAATGCAGCGTTAATTCCAATTACTGCAACAGATGTGAACTCTACCTGGCTTTAAATTGTCGTCAACTCGCAAGTCCTATGTTTCCTTTGAGTGGTTCACCCGAATTAAAGGAGATGGCTGTTTGTCTCAGTCACAACAATGTGCATGCAATTGCATACAAGGGCAGGCGTTATAAATAAAACAAGTTACTGATAGCATCTTCAGATTAAAAAAAAGTGAGCAAGGAAATGGGGATTATTGAGCAACAGTACTGTTCAAAAGACAATTTATAGAGAGGTTCCCTTTAACACACGCAGCGGTCTAGAAAACATTGCAACACACACACACACACACACACACACACACACACACACACACACACACACACACACACACGATATCGCAATGTGAACAGCACCTTGCCATGCTCTACAACATGCACCAAACTTGTTTTATGCTTTTACTAATGCACGTTTTGCAGTTAACCTTCGTAGAACAATTTAAAAAAAGGTGGTGGTATTATTCAAATTAAAGGTACTTATTTTGTTAAACTCTAACTTACTTTTGACTGTCAACAACTGTGGTGGAAATTGGAGCCACTGTGGAAGAGGACCTGGCCCAAACAAACAGGGTTGTCAAACAAAAAGATTTCTCGATTGCTTGGAGTACCTCAGTGCACACATGAGCAATAGTCAACGCAATGGGAGGCTTGCTTTGCCATTATGGAATGCCCCATTGAAGTTACCGAATGTGGTATTGCAGGCCGATTTTGGTGCGTGTTGCATTAAGTGCCTGCAAGTGGTACCAGAATCCTGAATCGGGTGCCTCCACAGAAAACAGTACTTTGGCAGAGGTGTGGATAGACACCCAAACTCTCTGCTTACTGACTGCATGCAAGCATCCTGGGGAGTTGCTAAAGGTGATGGGGATTCCTGAACCAGATGGCAGTTTGGTTGGTCGAGATGGTGAGTAAAAAAAAATGTGTGTAGGGTGTTCATCTATTGGTCCATGTGTTGTGTCGTCTATGTGTATGCCACGTGGTTGTGTGTGTGTGTGTGTGTATTTTCCCCTGTTATTGCATTGCATCGGTTTGAGAAGGCTGGAAGGGGGCAGGTGATTGCAGCGTGTGCCACTACAATTGTTTTTGGCAATGCGGGCATACATTTGACCTGGATATGTTGTCATAGCTATCAGGGAAATGCCTTCTTAAAGAACCAATACTGCCAATATGGTGCACAGCTACATGAGTGTGTTCATACAGTGGCATTTCTGGCAACATTGGACAAGGCCAACACAAGTGTTTTTATACTGGCAGTCTGGGCATAGGTTGGAACAGCAACCACAATGTTTTCTGACATTGCAGAAACAGCGACATTATTTACTATTTCAACATGAGTGTGTACTGACAGTGACACCTGTTGTATTAATGAGTGTCAATACTAGGCTGTTAAGCACATCCAACATGAGTGCACTCTTAAGAGTGGCATCACTGGCATTAATGGGTGAAGCTAGTGTGACATTGTCTTCGTACAATGGGAGTTAAACATTTATGTGGGCAGCAACATGTATGATTTTATAGTGGTGATACTGGTGTATATTGTCAGAGCCAACATGACTTTGACTTCTTACAGTTTCATTAATGGACACATTAAAAGCACATCCATAATGTGGGTGTGCTTACAGGATTAATACATGAATATATTGACACAGCTAGCATGACAAATGCTTCTTACAGTGGTACATCTGTCATAATAAGAAACTAAATATGAATGTTGTTACAGTGTGAATGCTGGCATTATTTGGTATTACCAACAAGACAGGGTTCATAAAATGGAAGCACTGTCATATATTGGTACAACTAACAGAGCTGACTAGTTACAGTGGTCACACTGCCAAATATTGCCCCTAACCTTCAGGACAATGGCATCTTGCAATGGAAAAAGTGGTATTATTTGGAACAGACACATATGTGTGTTCTCACAGTGCCAATGCTGGCATATGTTGGCACAGCTAATATGACAATGGCTTCTTACAGTGGCAATACTGGAATTATTGGCAATAGTTATATGAATGTGTTCCCACAGCAACACTACAGGCAGTATAAGGCACAGCCAACATGAAGGTGTTCTTACAGTAGTAATAATGGTATGGATTGACAAAGCCAGCTTGACAGTGTGTTCCTCCAGTTGCATTATAGGCACTGATGGGAACACCAATTTGAGTGTTTTCTTAAACTGACAATACTGCATTATAGTGTAACATACAGAATGCCAATGTCTTCTTGCAGTGGCAATGCTGGCCCTAATGGACACACCAGCATTAGTGTGCTCTTACAGGTAATTGGCAATACTGGCATATAATGACACCGCCAAAAAGAGAGTGCTCTTTCAGTGGCAACACTGGAATATATTGTAACAGCCAGCCTGAATGTTTTTTTTCTTACACTGGCAGTGTTCAGGAACATATTGTAGGGCCTAGAATCATGAAGTGTGCATAAAGGAGACAAAGCTGGCATATATTGTAAAAAAAAAAGGATTCTTGAAAATGTTGGAAAATACTCCTATATACCTTTGATAACCTGGCACATTTTTCTTGTGTTCATACCGATTTTCAAGTTAATAGTTTTACTTAATTTTTCTAAAAATGTGTTTTGTAAAATGTGCAATGTTTAACACTATATTTTTTAAAAAGAAACAAAATCAGTGCAAGTCTTTTTCCTCCAAAGCCTCTCTGGTTGGGCCAACATTGATATGTTTGATAACTTCCCCTCATGCATAGGAAATAAATGTGCCTCAAAAAAAAAAAAAGCATAAATGCTTGCTGATAGGAACGGGAAGCTCAACTGGAATTCACAAATGTTTGTTTGATTTGAACTGAGATAGTTATTGTAATCAGATGTCTTGGAGGAATAGTACCATACACGCATCACAGCACACACTTTACATTTTAACATCCATAGAACATAGAATCATACCATTTTTACCACAGCACTAAATGCACTTCAAAACATAAACTGCAAATTACAACTCACAGTATGATGTCACACATAATTATAGACCAAGTATCCGCTATCACAACAAGCACAATTCAGCACATTTGACAGTACTGCAAAGTATGCAAAAACCCCATACCACAAAATCCAAAGAACAACAGAAGACACATTCTGGACTCATTTATTTAGTTCATCTAATGGGATTTTCCAATTCTTTGGCTCCCCTATTTGTTCTCCTTGTAGGTTTCTCCTCCTCATTGTTGTGAACTCCGGAAATTATTGTACAATGTCTTTCTTAAGTGTCTCAGAAAGTCTCCCCTTCTCTGAGACTACTAGGGATACTGAATCCCTCTTTATGTGGTTCTTATCCTCTATGTTTCTGTTGTTCTTTAAATACTTAAGAATGTGATATTTAACATCTTCTACCTCCTTCTCTGTTTCTGTCTTTCTCCTTGAGATATTTATTGTAGACCCAATAGTTATTCTTCTTCTCTTGTCCAGTTCTTATAAGAATGAGATGAGTAAAAGAGGATTCATACTGTTTCTCACTTTTATGGGTTTTGTGTCACTCACTGGGATGAGTAGGCTGAGTCCCAGAGTGTTTCTCACTCTTCTTAGGTTTTGGAAACTCTTTGGGATGAGAAGGCTGAGTCCCAGAGTGTTTCTCACTCTTCTTAATGTTGGGCC
Source organism: Ambystoma mexicanum (assembly GCF_040938575.1). Classification (NCBI taxonomy): domain Eukaryota; kingdom Metazoa; phylum Chordata; class Amphibia; order Caudata; family Ambystomatidae; genus Ambystoma; species Ambystoma mexicanum. Next base: position 611,587,006 of record NC_090934.1, on the reverse strand, counting down.
CCTCACTGGGACAAGTAGGCTTGTTTTCTACAGGTTGATGTCACAGGGAAAATTTGCAGGCTAGGGACTTCCTTCATAGTCAGGATAGCTTCAGTTCTCACTCTGACTCCTTCTGTTTCTTGTCCCCAGCTCTGTGGTATGAGCACTTAAGCAGTATCAGCGTTTTTGCCAGTCTGAACTGTTCACCTCTCCTGGGTCACACCACCGCTCACAACTCACTCTTTCTCCTGGGGTTTTCATTCCCCTCTCTCTGTGTCTTTCAGCTTCCTCCGTGCTTCTTGCCCACAGGACCTCATGGTTTCATGCAAACGGAGGATCCCCCGGTCTCTCTCGGCACTCCAAACTCAGCTGGTTTGAAACTCGCAGGTGTCAATGCTCATGGACAGTAGTCTATCTTCTCTTTTTAGGATTGGCTGCTGTGTCCTCCCCAGTGCAGCATTATAATCCTCTATCTCACCTAGTTGAACACTCTTCATTGTTTGTTCATTCTTCTTCCTCACAGTAGTGTTTGTTTAAAACCACTGATTAATAGATATAATTCACTCAGCATTTTTCTCCTTCTGGGTAGTTTTACTCCAATGATCCTTAGTTTGGATCGTGGGTCTTATGTCACAAGAACAAATAATGGCTTGGTTTGACGGATGTCTCTGGAGTTCTGTTGTTGTCCCCTAGAGGGAAGTCTCTCCCTGTGAGGTCCCACATGCCTCCAGCCCTCGGGGGATTGTTGCTTAGCAGGCTCACCTCTGTAGCCTCACAGGGAAATGCTTCCCTCGGGGGAGAAGAGAGTGAATGCCACGATTTGTCACAAAGGGTTTACACTTTCATTTTTCCATGTCTTGTGGCAATGTAAATGCCACTTGCAAATACACTTTGCAGGCAGCATTTACAATAGAAGCCTATTGAAACCGCAGGCAGGATCTGTCTGCTCTTGACCAGATGAAAACATGGATGCGGTTTCCATAGGAATCGATTAGTTTCAGGACTGCATGGAAATCTCATGCAGGTGTGAAATTAAACACACTAATGGATGGAGGAGACATGCATGGTGGAGATCTTATCTACGGTTCACGCTCCCACTTCATCTGATCACTGCTGGACAATGAGGGGGTGTAAAACAGAGGCGGTAAAGCATAACTCCCTAAGTGGTAAATGTATTTGAGCATCAGAGGTTAGCTCATAGGTGGGGATGCAAGCTGATATAACTAGAATATTCCACACAAAAATATTTTAAACATATACCCTATGTTTTGTAAGAAAAGGGTATGGTGAGTTCACAGATGATACTCGATGAATATGCAATGTCTTGAGGTCACTTTCACACATTAGCCTAGTGGTGATAGTGTTCTGCAGGTGAGCCTGGGTCGTTTGCTGTGACCCAAATATATCCTTGCAGAAATTGCAAGGGATCTGTGCACAATACATGGTCCATTTGATGACTGTTTCCTAAATGTGCAATTAACTGTAATAAATAGACAATGCCAGTTCCTTAGTCTCTGGTTTAGGTGTGCTCACTTAGACCCCAAAGTGAGTGCTTTATCGACATTGAAGAATTTCAATGCCACTTCGAGCTTGTAAGATATTATAAACTTTCACACATTCTGACCAGGATACATCTGAAATTCAGCAGTGTTTGATCAGTTACACCGATATATAAATACATCATCACACGGTAGAGAACCCAGCTAGCTCAGGAAAACAATATTGCTATCCAAGAAATACACCAAATAAGCTTACAATTGACACACACACAATGTGCTGAGGGTAAGGTGCCTTCACAGAACTGAGACCTTGCGAGAGAAGTCAGAAATGTCATGAAGGATCTTACTGATGTAGTGTAACAAATACGATTGAAGAAATAGTTGCCTAGTTGGCAGTCAATAAACCAAGATAAAGTGCATGACATGCATGCTTTTCAGCAAGAAAAAGATTGTTTACAAAAGGAGTTATGAAAAACCCAGGAATTACTGGCCTCCAGAATTTAAGTGTTTGAGTGTAATCACACCTGTCTGACAGAATATACGGAACAACTAGTGCAATGTAAACAAAAAATGAAAGCAGAAATATATAATGAATACATTTAAATGTGTAACAGAAACACTTTTACTGGTACAATTCATTATTAATGGCACAATGACATGAAGATTTGACTAATGATGCTGGTGAAATGAGTTTGGGGATACAGTTGACTTGTGTTATTGCATGTCATTTTATTTACAACATTTAATAGTAGTAAACGTGATTTGTTTAAATGTGATTGATGATGAATTATGAACTGTGAATTATTTGTATAGTTTATAGTAAATGTAATGAATGTCTCTTAATTGTTTTCATTGTGAAAGGTTTACATGTTTAAGCCATAGCACAATAATAATTAGAAGTAAAACAGATAATGAAGCTAGATTAAAACAAGAAATAATTGCAAATACATAGAGTTCGGAATCAGTAGCTAAAGATCAGAGACAGTTATGTTTCAGGGAAGATGGGAGAGTCTCTCCTTCCCACAGATTACCTCTCTACCGACCGGAAACAGTGCTGAGTACAGCACATCTGGATATAGCCGAGACATGGGGAGTGCCAAATACACTATTTCCCCTTCCCAAACACATTCAGAGGCACAAAAGGAACTGAGTTCCCTGTTAGATATAGAGGGGTATTTTGACCTTGAGGTTAGAGGAGGTGAGTGTGGCCCATTTAGTATGTCATACGTGGAAACCAGAGGACATGAGAGAATTCTTAAAAAGCTAACAAGTGTATAAATATATCTAAATGACTACAGAGAACACTTATTACAATGTATGATTCAAAAGAGGGACTATTTAGCCCATCTCGCTAAACTTGAGAAAAAGGACAGTAACCCAGAAAGGGTATCCTAAAACCACCTTTCAACACAAGGTGCTTTTAGGGAACCGCAGAAGCCTGAGGTAGACAAGGAAACACTGATTTTGAGTAACAACAAAACACAACATAATCCAACACTTCAGAAAAGATGCAGGCAACATAACCCAGAAGAACATTGTAGAAGACAGAAAAGGAAGGACGCTGTACATAGAAAACCTTCTTACAGTCATTTTGATGGGGATGGTAAGCATGCAAGCAGGGAAGGGTGCCCAGGCAGATGTTATGACTCTGGTGATGGAAATTGGACTTAAATGAGAAAGCACAAAAATGAAAAGCACAATCACATTTTGTGAAACACGCAATCAAATAGATTAAAGTGACAAAAAGCTATATGGCCCCTTATTGTAAACATGTGACATATTTGATTTGAGAACATGCAGACGTTTCCAAACAGATTATGGCATCATATGCATATAATCAAACTAATATGAAATCTATGCAATGGTCCTGTTGCCAGGAGTTTTCAAATGTATTTGCCAGGCTGGCAAAACACAGTGCGTATTAATGATCAAGGTGTCCATTCTAAAATCTAAAATATGTTTCAACACATAGAAACCCCCAAGTAGCCTGCAAGGCAACCTACGACTTAATGTGTGCTTGGATCAATTAGCTATGGAGTTTGCTCACAAACTCAAGCATGCATTTTCCCACATTTCTAAACACATTGGTACAGAGTGTTAGGGGCTACAAATCTACTTTCTGCCACACACTACCAAAATACTTAATGACTCCATTAGTCCACGATTTTGATGACTAGAGATCATTGGAGTGGATTGACATCCAGGATACAAGACTATCTGACGTGTAGAATGCAAAAACCAAATCAAACTTAAAGAGATGTTTATGCCAGCAACCATTAAGGTTGCTGGAGTGAAGAGTACTCCTCTGTGGACGGATGGCCAGGAGGGCTAAAGACTTACTCCTCTGCTGTTAAAGCTACCAACAGTCAGAGAAGACACTCTGTTCAAAGCCAACTGACTAGTTTTCCACCTGGCATGCAAAATAATGATTCATGTAACTCAGAGGCTTAGACTTCTTAGGTACAATGCCCATCCTGGTATACACATTTTATCCACCACCAGAGAGAGATAATCAGAAACCAGGATTGGATTCTCAGGTATGTGCAACAGATACATTTTCTTGGCAAATACATCAATCATCTAATTTTAGAACCAAATATCAAGATATATTTGCTCCTCCATGTAACAAATCACAGTATTAAGGGGAGTGGAGGCCAAGCAATACATACAATAGCTATCAGAATTATCAGACGTACTCCCCAAGAAGAGACCATTATGCCCCAAGAGAGGAACAAACTTATGACCAAAGACTACACTAGAGTCAAGAGAATGGAGAACATAATGCTCAGTTGAAGCAGTTAAATCATTGGACGGAGAGCAATGGTCAAATTATGAGATGCCAACAGAGCCATCCCAATTGTAATGCTCTGGGAGAAATAACAGGTCAGATTTGACATAGATAGAAGGGGACTATTCCAAATAAAATTCCAAAAGGAGGAAATGGGTGATACAGTAGGAAAGATGTGCCATCCTGTGTATTACCCGTGAGTTTGCTGAAAAATTAGTAGAGGCCAATAATAACAGCATGTAATTCCTTGAGACAAAGTCAAATAAAAAACAAGACAGTGAAGATTGGGGAACAGAAAATGTAACAACCACATTTTAGCATTTGAGAAAGAGAAGAGAATTTGGTGGTGATAGAGGCAACATATTTCTCTTTCAAGGATGCATTGCACTTCAAACTAAAAGGACATGTGACCAATAGCTTGAAAGAAAAGAAAAAGATTAACCAAGAAACAACTAAACACGAAACTGAAAGACTAAATAAAGTAAAGTACATTGACTAAAAGGCCAAAAAAAGAAGATATTACATCATCTCTAGATCTTGGTGGGCACCACACTCCAAGCTGAATTAAGTCCCTGTTCCATGTGTGATTTTAAAATGTATGTTTATTCCTGCAATGCACTTTACCAACTGTGATGAATCCAATGGAGTCATCACGGCTTCCCTGGCGGTGACATCTCTGCATGTGGCCAGGGGACAGCCTTCACTACCTGATCCTGACCGTGGGGGCGGCTTTTTGAGGGAGGATCACTTAGGAGTAGCCATGACTTCATTGGATGAGATGCAGTATCTAACCCCTTTCCCATGAGGAAGAACCTCTAATACCCACAACCTTTTCCATGAAAAAGACCCTCTAATACCCAAGACATTTTCCATGAAGAAGACATTCTAATACCTAAGACCCTAATGGCATATTGTCAGCTGCTTGTTCCCTCTTGTAGAAGAAGTAAAGAAACCTCTTCTTCATATTTTCTGGTCAAACACCCACCTGTGGCACAAACACACAAAGCTCAAACTCCCACCTGTGGCACAAACACACAAAGCCCCAACACACACCTTTTTCTTCTAAAGTACATTTATGTAAAGTCACTAAGAGGAATTAATCAAATACCATGTGTCCAAGGATACCTATGGAATTCAACTCACAGAATTCCCCAATTACTCAGATGATGAGGCTGCAGAGGTTTGAACAAGATACCATGAGCTTGAAACATAATATGATGTCTACTTGGTTTTGCATAGCACATGTAGGCAGAACATTTATACATGGCCAGCGGACTATTGGAGGAGGCGGTGCAGGAAAAGACATTGACTCCTGTCCCAAAGCTCACGGACGTGTAGATCAAATACCAGTGTGATGGAGCAGGGAAGGCCACCATGTTATAGGAAGAAATGCTGTGCCAGAGACAGAGGTGCCTTAGAGATGCTGGGAGCCACATGAGAGGTCCTGGGTGTTCAACATGTTGGGATGGCAGGGTTCTCCATTCCGGGTCCTGAAGGGAAGCATGAATGTGACTGTGTAGCCACGAGGGAAGCCGGAGTAATGTCTGCACACCCCAGTATGGAAAGTGGGTGAAAGCAACATACTGCAGAAGTGTGAAACAGATGTTTGTGAAAGCCAGTGAGTCTACCCAAAGCTAGTGGTAACCCCGGGACATTCCAGAGCCTCCATCAATAGCAATTTGAACTTGATACCTTTGGTAACACAATGAGAAGATTGGTTCCGTGCAGAAAAGGCCAACTACAATCCCCAATGAGCTATGGATGCATGAAGTGCCAGTGTGGGGCAAACATTTAACAAACCTTGCTGCAAACCTATATACCAAGTCAAGAGCAATACAAACACTATTGGTAATACATTGAGACTGTGAAAACTATGAACAGTCCTTGCAAAGCAAGACACCCAGCAATTGAAACACACAAGATGTCCTTACAGGGGAATATAGCAGGCAAGTGAAATGTACAAGGCAGTAGGTGTTGAATAAAGAGTCCTGGCAGGAGAGTACACCAGCCCTTTGGTATTGCTTAAAGAAACCCGGCTGGAGAATATAACAGGCAACCTGCAAAGCTTCCAAGGTATTAAAAAGAGACAGTGTTTATTAAACCGAGGAGAGATTGGTGTTAAAGAGAGACAGTAGGCCTCATTATAAGGCTGGCGCTCCCAGAATGAAGGGGGCTGGTACAGCACCGGCCCCCTTCATTCCGGGAGCGCCGATTACAAGCTCCCCATTGCAGAACCCGGATCGCACGCCTGTTAAAACCAGGCATGCTTTCTGAGTCCCGCAAGGGGAAGAGGGAGGCAATAACGGGCCAGATGTAACCTGACCGTTATTACCTCCCTCCCCATTCCCATTGAGCCCTATGGGGATGGGTTCCTGCAAGGAGGAATTACAGGGTCCTCCTATGTCGCAGTAACCCGGAAAGTCCCCATTGCAGGAACCCGGTAATGGAGCCCGGAACGGAGGCAGCCATGGAGCTAATAGCTCCATGGCTACCTCCATTCTCGTAATGAGGCCCAGTGTTTCCTAAACCAAGGAGAAAGCTGTGATGAAGAAAGACTGTTACAGAACGTGTTGCCTAAACATTAACCTTGTGAGACAAGGAGAGCCACAAAGGAGCTGTTAGTAAAAGAGTAATTTGCAATCTTACTTAAGCATCCAGGGGAAGGGGTCCACCCTCAGGATCCAAAGGCTTTCACCTTGCAGAACATTTTTTTGGAGTGATTCTTACTTCAGTTGTGAACACCTTTTGCCAGTATCAAGTTGAACATATTTCCTTGCACATTGTATTGTTTTGTTTATAGTGTGAGGGTCAGGATAGGATGTTTTGGACACAAGGACAGCTTTTCAGTTATTTGACATCCTGAGACAGACAGATCCTTAGTTTTGGTTTATATGTAGGGAAACTCCTCTTTAGCATAGGGTCAGAGACACATTTAACCAACCCATTTTCATTTAATAAATACCTTTGACAAACATATGACAACCTTATATCCAGCTCGTACTTCTGAACCTTCACACAACACATCTGGACATGAGCTCAAGCAAGATGTGCACATGGAGGCCTCTGAGGTCAAGTTCATGAACTTTGAAACATGATAAAGATACATTAATCACTAACTGTTAAGTAATTCATACTTTCTCACTAAACTGGAGTTGAAAGTGTGTGTGCCTATGCATGTTCAGTGCCATTGTGACGTATTGACTCTTGTAGATATAGATATAGATATAGATATAGATATAGATATAGATATAGATATAGATATAGATATAGAGTCTCAGGTCACCTTGATATCTTGATTAGCACTGCACAATCAAGTTAGAAAAGTGAATTTATATCAGTCTGAATGCAATTTATCATCAAAGTAAATGGAATCCAGCTCAAGTGTAAATTATTTTCCAAAATAGTAAAGCCCCTGACATCACTATCATATTTGTTAAAGAACAAGATGATAGTGAAGGTATTTCCACAGAACCATTAAAAATGACTTCCAGAAAATAAGGAGTGGCTCTCCACTCTGGATGGGAACACATTGAAGTTATATCCATTGGGTGTGTAGATCAACTCGTGGAAATCCAGTAGATAAAATAATCAACCTAGCTACTATACATTTTATATCTGGTGCCATTGAAAGAAATATCCTTGCTGCATTCTGATTGACCTGTGCAGGGCTCCTCAATACTTTTTAAAAGCAGCATGTGCTCTGCAAGATGGGCGCTGCAACTGAAAACCAGAGGACCTCTGTGCCCTGCCAGAACCATGAGTCTGCCTCAGCTGATTGCGGATGGGCTTGGGCTTGGTATTACCTTCTGAGGCTGGGACTCGGCAAGGGAAGCCAGCCCCCACAGGGCTACCGATAAGTGTCTCAGAGAACCCTGTCTGGGACTGTCTGGGCATGGATGGGCTTGGGTGGCCATCCTAAATGCTGATACTCACATCTCCTGCTGCTACTTGGTCCCCTATCAAATGGCTCTACAGCACCATAATGGAAGTTCTCAAGTGTTACCACCAGGTAAGAGGTGCTGTGGCCCCTCTCTTGCACACACTGGATTTGCCTATCTACCAGCCCCAGGCACCCCTTGATCTCATTCACACCATATTCTTGACCTTCATCCCACCTACTCCCTGCTCTTGTGGGGCGTTACATGCGTCACCTGCAAAGCCTGATGCTCCCTGTGACTCTCGCTCACCTCCATTCAGATCCTGCCTTGCCTTCTCTGGGATGCTGCTTTCGTCCATGCTTCCTCTTGCCCACTTGCTTGCTCCTTCACTTCATCCACCAGTAGTCCTACCCACAATACCTATGTTCCCTGATATCTGCAACCTCTTGGTTGTTCCTTTCCCAGCCCTGTGATGTGTTTGCTTTCAGCCACTCCTATTATCACTGTAAAGATTTTCATCACAACTTCTCTCTGTGTTACAAATGTCCACTCTAAACACTCGATTGACTTTTTCACAGCCTTGCACTGTGTTTCTCATTTGAATACCCTAAAAAATTGATTGACTTTCTCTGTTTTTGCACCTGCAGTCCCTTATTGTTCAGTTCTTTTGTATTGCTTGACTGATTACCTACTCATTCACTGTACATTTGGCAAAGCCCTCTGCACCTGAGGCATGGCTTTCCAGCCTGTGCATTACCTAAGTTTTCCTATCATGTATTCCTGATCTAGCCCGCACACCTTGTGCATTGGCTTAACCAGTTCATGCTTTGATCTACCTGTTATCGGCTTATGTGATCTTGAACTTTAAGTATTGAATGTTCATTTTCCTACCTGTACCTTCTGTGAGACAGGCATGTTATCAAGAGATGACACAGACAACAGAGGGAACAGTTTGAAAAACCTTTATTAAAATATCACGGTGGTTGTAACACCTATCTTGTCCTATAGCTATGGCGGGGATTGTCCTACCTAACAACACTAAGGAACAACTATGTCCAGAAGTCCAAAACAAAAGTCTGCTTGTCTTCACTCCTAATACATAAATGCAGTGCAGGGAATTTCAAACTCAGAATATTGCCTGGATTCACAACACAATGTTCCCAAGGTAATGCTTCCAAGAAGCTCATGATCCCCTTCCCTAAGTTTCAAGCTCTGGTTTATCACAAAATGTTCCAAAAAAGGCACAGGGTTCTTACCCCAAGCCGCAGATGCTGGTTCACAACCAAAACAAAAGTTACAAAAGATTATCTGGATAATTCATAGAATTTCACACAAAAGTGGCACACGCGGCTGGCGCACAGTGTGCGCGTGCGAATGTCTGCGCCAGCCGCGTGCGCTAAATCGATTTCCACGCACAGTGTATTCATGGATTTTAGCCTCCAAAACCAGCCGTGGCGCAGAGTGGTGCAGCGACCCTGCAGCAGCGCCAGTTACGCCCCCAAGATCGCCCCTAGCGCAAGGAAAAGCCATCAAAATCCCCAATCCAGCGCAAAGGGCTGCGCTAACTCTGGACCAGTTTACAGGGCTGCCAAACAGCAAACGCCAAGCAGGGAACGTGTATAACTAGGGTTCGCGTGAAGTTTCACACGCGATTGGAGCAGGGTACGTGTATTACGCGGGTTCGCGGGAAGTCTCACACGTGATTGTATCCGGGTACGTGTATTACGGGGGTTTGCGGGAAGTCTCACACGTGATTGGATCCGGGTATGTGTATTTCGGGGGTGCGCGGGAAGTCTCACACGCGAAAGGGCCTGTGCGAGTGGGGTATGTGTATTCCTGGGGTTTGCATGAAGTTTCACATGCGAAAGGACCCTGTGCGAGTGGGGTACGTGCATTCCTGGGGTTTGTGTGAAGTTTTACACGCTAAAGGGCAACGCCCGTGCGTGATACGTCACAGACACGCTTATGCGCTAAGGGCCTTTGGTCCAATGAAATTGCGTATGTGTGCTGACCCGGTTACGCGCTAAGGGCCTTTCCTCGAATTACACGCTGACGTGCACATTTTTCATGTCCCAAATCACTCCGTATCAAGCTGGCCACACATACACACACGGAAGACCACGCTCCTGCCCTGAAGGCCATTTTCCTGCCCCTTCGAGTCCCAGGCATACTCCCGCCTGCCATCTGCTGCTGCCTGACTGTCTGCTGCCCACGTGCCCTGCTATTTGGTGCCTGCACATCAGCCATCTGCAGGGGTCCAGTTGCTGTGTCCACCCCTGCTGGAACAGAAGACTCCCGACTGGGATACCATCACTCCACAGCCCAGCCTCAGGACCCAGTTGCCCACTCACTCCTGCCTCTGGGGTTGCCATGTCGGGCACATCTCCATCTGGCGCCACTGGCAACTCCCAGCCAGAGAGGCAGAGCGCCACCAGCTTCACTGCCACCGTGTCCTGGTGGAGCATGTCCTGGGGCATTATGATGCCCTCTTCGGAACATCTCGCGCCAACATGAAGGATGGGAGAGGATCTGAGACGACGTAGTGGTTGCCATCAACGCGGAGGGGGTGGCAACCCGCGACATCAAGCACGTCAAGAAGCGCTGGGAGGACTTCAGGTCCAGGACCCTCCACAAGGCCGGTGCCTCGTGGAGGGGGCCGGGCACACATGAGTAACATCCAGATGAGGGCCCTGGAATGCGTAGGCCCAGCGTTCCACGCCCAGATCCTTCGGAGGCAGATCCGTCTGGAGTTGAGCGGTAAGTGGCCAAGCATTGCTGTGTGAGACAGGGCATGTTGCAGTGTGCTGGTAGTCTGATGCTTGCCTGTATGTGTGACATAGGCCATGTATGGATGTGCGTGTGTGTGTGCAGGGACATCATGGTCATGCATGTGAGACAAGTTATGTGTGAACCACGTGGTTGGTGAATGTGTTGTAATGCAACATGGGGAGCTCTATGCGGAATGCACACATGAAAGCATGGCTGTCTCTGTTCCTGGACATGAAGGGGGGGGGGTGAGGAATGGGTGCTGGTGTCATGTACATGTATGGTGCACATGTGTGTGTGTGTGTGCCTGAGAAGTGTGTGTGTGACTTTGAAACGCCATGGATGCATGTGACTTTGAATCAACATCTTGGTTTATAGGGGCCCTTCTACATGGATGTTGATGTTGTTGCAGGCGCCGGGACTGTTTCTGTATGTGTGTTGTGTGCATTCACCCATATGTTGTAGAATGACAGGATGGAAGTGACATTTGACAGTCAATGGACAATGCCACCCAAATTTGTACATAGTTATATTTTTAGGTAGTTAGTTAGGTAGGTTTCATTTGTTTGGTTGGGATCATGGACCCTTTACATCCTTGGACAATGGATTGTATATAGTTTCATCATGTATTCATTTTATTTATTTTTTTGCATTATGGACATGGAGCAATGGATTTATTTTTTACGGAAAATGGATTGTAAATAGGTGAACTATGGATTGATTTCTCTTATTTTTTTTATTATGAACATGAAGCAATGGAGATTTTTTTTTACATTTCCTGTTTTTCTTTCAATTTTTTTTGGATTGGTTATCATTTTCATTCAATCATCTTTTCACATGCTTTTCATTTCATGTTTCATATTTTGGTATGCTTTCATTTCATTTTTTATTTCATATACATAATACATTTTCATTTTTTAGTTCCATGTGTGGGATTCACTCATTGGGTTGATGCATGTGAAAATGTGGGATTACACAAGCAATGCCAACCAGTGTATATGTGTGACGGACATGTGTTGATGTACATAGTTGACTTATGGTTTGTGTCATGAGGTCAGCATTTCACTGCTGGGGGGTGGGGATGCAAAGGGACATGAGTGGGATTTGAGTGGGGGCCTGCTGGCAGGTGCCCTGTACTGCTGTGGGGTGGGGGTGCAAGGGGACATGAGTGGGACATGAGTTTATTGACCACAAATAAAAGGAAAACGAAAAGGAAAACTAGCTCTAAAAACTATTTACATGGGCAGCGGGCTAGTCCGACAGCTCACTTTCGGATGTCCCGGGCCAGGGCATCATCGAACTCCTGCTCAAGGTCCTGGAGGCGGTCCTCTTCCATGGGCCTGAGGGTTCGCAGGGACGACGACATGTTCTCCTCCAACTCCTTGCGAATTGCCTCGAGGCACTCGGCCCGCCTCAGGGCCCTCCGCATGGAGTTCTCCGCCCTGACCATCGTGAGCCGTGCCTCTTCTGCCCGCTGCCGCTCCGCATCTATAGCATGGCCTAACCGCTGCCACACAGAAGACACTTCCAGTCCTGGGTCCTCCTGCCCTCTGGCCGATGCATGCCCGTCGGATGTCGAAGGGCCTGAGCCATGATGGCTCCCACCTCGTTGCTGCTGCTGTGCCTCTGCCTGTGCCCTGGCTCTTGCTGCCTGCACATCCCCCTCCGGCTGGGGTGAAGTTGTTGTGGTGGCCACCCCTGCTGGATGTCCGACTCCCGACTGCGGCAGGGATGTGTCCTCCACCAGCCTGGCCGCAGGCCCAGAGGCAGCTCCACAGGGTACCCAGGTGATACATAGGTGAGAAGATGGCATGGAGGACGACTGGCGCATAGGGGGTTCAGTTGAGGAGGGGGTCGGAACAAGGTCCAGAAAACAGAGGAATCCGGCCCTAGTGAGCTGTCCCAGTAGGTCAACGCGGTCAACAAGCCATTCGAGAAGACGTGCAGTCTCCTCATGAAAAGACTGCAGGTCAGCTTGCATTGCCTGTTGACGCAACGCCACCCCACCCAGGACAGGCTCAACCCGGTCCCGGATAGCCACGTCCACAGGGAGAGGAAGGCCAGTTGTTGTAAGGGGATCCCCTCCCTGAAAACGGGTCTGGACGTAGGCATCCCTCCTGGTGTGGGATGATGCAGTCACAGGATCGGGGACAGGATTACACACAGGCACCTCAGCGGTGGTCTGTGCTGCCTTATGTCCCTGTCCCTGCACTGCACCACTAGCACCAGTGTAAGCCCCACCTCCAGACCCCGTGTCTGTCTCTTGCATGGCCTCCTCCTCCACCAAACTCCTCACCAACCTGGATGACTCTGTGCCATCTTCCTCCGTCGCACCCTGTGGGGTCTCAGCTGCCCCTTCTGCTGCCGAGGAGTCCAACTCCGACCTCTGCCTCTTGGACCTTCCCTCGGCAGCTGTGACCTGGGACACGGCACCGGTCTCCTCACTCCCCGACAAGAGGACAACCTGGGAGGGCAGCCGGGCCTTGCGTCTCCGGCTGGCGGGATGATCCCTGCCGCTGTGCTCCACAGCACCCTCTCCGCCCTCTTCTTCAGTTGACGCTACAGACAGGGAGAGATAAAACACAGGCATCAGGGCACTGTACAATGGACTGATACACACATGGCAGTTGCACATGAGTGGCAATGTTTAACTACCCGACACGGCATCACACTCCACGACACACGTCATTTTAACTCGCCCACATGAACATTTCAACAGCAATATTGCACCAGGCAGCACCATCCATACTCATACAACAGCATGAACAGCCAAAGGTGAGCCTGACATCACATGAAACACAAGGAGTGCACTAGACATGCACACACAGCACCACACTTACATGCATGTCTACATCCCCTCCAACTGTTGCAGTGATGAGATCGCCATACATGTCACATCTGCCATTCATCCTTCTACATATCAGTGTCACGTGCATCCATGTTGCATCACAGTTGCACACTTGTCAGATACACATACATGCACATGTACACAGTGCAGATACATGCATTATGAACCAGCATCCATGCCACAACCATGCCAATGTACATACACAGAAATTCAAACATGTGTGCTCCCACACCTGCATTTTCCCAGCATGCTTACCAACACATACACCATCAATGTGTCTCACAACTGAGAGTACTCACATGTGGCAGCCTCACACCCATGTTCATACACATCCCTACATGGCCCTACATAAACACATGTGCAACCTGCACACTACTGGCACACCACGACACGCAGAGCGTACTATCAACATGCATGTACACTTACCCCTTGACTCCAGGCGGGTCTGCCTCTCAAGGATCTGGACATAGAGCGCTGGGCATATGACATCCAAGACCCTCATTTGATGGTTGGACAGCTGTCCCTGCCGCCCCTTGGCATCCGCTGCCTTAGCAAGGCACCGGGCCTTGTTGAGGGTCCTGGACCTGAAGTCCTCCCAGCGCTTCTTGACATGATGTAAGTTGTGGACTGCCACCCCCTCCACCTTGATGGCAGTCACGATGTCCATCCAGATCCTGGTCCTTCCTTCATTGTCGGCGCGCAAACTTCCAAAGAGGGCATCATACTTCCCCAGGACTTGCTCCACCAGGACACCAACTTCGGTGGCAGTGAAGCTGGTGGTCCTCTGCCTCTCTGGCTGGGGGTTGCCAGTGCTGCCAGATGGTGTTGTGCCAGAAATGACAACCCCAGAGGCAGGAGTGGGTTGGCAACTGGGTGCTGGGGCTGGGCTGTGGAGCGATGGAAACTCAGTCGGGAGTCTTCAGTTCCAGCAGAGGTGGTCACAGCAACTACACCCCTGGCTGACGTGCAGGCAGCAAATGGCAGGGCACGTGGGCAGCAGGCAGTCAGGCAGCAGCAGATGGCAGGTGGGAGCGTGCTCAGGGATCTGGGGGGCAGTAATTTGACCTTCTGGGCAGGAGCGTGGTCTTCCGTGTGTTTTTGCGTGGCCAGCTTGATACGGAGTGATTTGGCACGTGAAAAAATTGCACGTCAGCGTGTAATTCGAGGAAAGGGCATTAGCGCGCAAGTGCGTCAGCACACGCACGCGATTCCATTGGACCAAAGGCCCTTAGCCCGTAAGCGCGTAATTTACATTACGCGCGCGGGCATTTCCCTCATAGCACGTGATGACAGAGCACACGTGGAAAAACTGCACGTCTGAGTTTCATCGCGTGTAATTGGAGGAAAGCGCCCGCGTACACGTGTATCTGACGTGTACGTGTGGGCCGGTTTAAAAGCTACATGTAGGATGCCATTTCCTTGTATGTGCTTTTCGTGGACAGCGAATGGGTGAAATCTGTACTTCTTGTCGGTTCACATGCGATTACTTCACAGCGTTTCTAGTTCGTACTCCCTGTTAAATCTGACAGCTGTTTTCTGAATTTTTGTTGGGCCTGTTTCCTTAAACAGAGTTCACTTCTCCTGTTGTCCAGTCTCCTCAGACAGCGTACAATTCTTCTTTTGGCGGGGGTGTTGCCAACGCGCACACACGCATATTTTTCACGTTCTTTTTCCAGGCAGACGGTGAGTTCCGCACGTACTTAGCAACTGTGCTTGCCCCGTGTGTCAAGTTCCCCTTCAGAGGTCATTGTATGCTGCGTGTATTACGCATACGCTTAGTTTTGTGTTTCTGGGTGCCACAGCGTAGTGCGGGTTAATTTTTTCACGCACGTGGTCTACGAGGGGTTGCGTGCACATTAATTTTTGATTTTGGGCTGCCTGTGCATTGCGTGACCTGTCATCTTCCCCCAGGGGTCACAGACAGCCTTGTTAGAGCACTAGGGTACAAATTCCATCTGGTATCCTACACCTTTGACCCCCAATTGCCCAGGACAATAGTTTACTGCAACTCCCATACGCACAACAACATCAGTGCCATGGTTGGGAGGCAAAGGTGGTCGACCCTCAAAAGGTGGGCGTGGTGGACGCGGTAGGGGACATGGCCAGGATTTGCAGGGATCCCCTATACCCCCATGTGTGGAGGAACAATTAGGGACATCCATGCCCCCCCTATGGTTGAGGGAAACGTTGCTGACACCATCCAAGCTCAGCCCCTGTTGGACCAGCCCATTGTGGCACCTGAGCTGGCACAGGATGACTCCCTGGCTGACTTCCAGGTCAGCAAGTCTAGGCCACGTGTGGCGGTGCAAGTTGTTGTCACCAAGCCACATGGATCTGCGGCAGCTGTGTCATTTGCTGCACCAAGTATGCAGGGTGGGGAGGCTGCAGGGGCAGTTGCAGCTCCATCCGCCCCAGCTCTGACTCTCCCAGCCAGGACAGTGTCAGTCCCGGTCCATCAAACTGACGTTCCCCCTGCCAACATTACCCTGCAACCAATGCCTGCATCAAGACCTATGGTCATTGTACATTCCCACACTCCTACTACCCAGTCCACCAGCGATTCTGCCCCTACTGACCAGAGCAGCGTAAGACACTCTGGCTCTGCTCCACCTTTAAAGAAGAGGAAGAAGGGTGCTCTGGCACGACAGGCTGAGACCCCAGACACGGCTACACACTCCGGTACCTCAAGGAAGTCTTGCTTTAATGATCCAGAACTTGATGCACTTGTGGCCTACGTGTCGGCACATAGCCACGACATGGTGGTGACTGCAGGGTGCAAGACCACACCTGGTCAACGTAAGGCACATTGGCAGACCATCGCTGACCGCATAAGTGCCCTTGGATTTGTGAGGCGCACAGCTGATGATTGCTACAAGCGGTGGAATGACCTGAAACGCAGAGCAAAGAACAAGCTGGCCTCAAATCATGCCGCTACTCTGGTGACTGGCGCTGGGTCTCCACAAGAGGACAACAAACTCACTGAACATGAGTCTGTTGCTGGGGCCTTCGTCACAGAGGAACAGATCCACGGTGTGGGAGGACTACCTGATTATGATGCATTGTCCGGTGAGTGCCCATGCATGTGTGTGTAATGCATGTGTATGTTGTTTGGGTGACGGGTTCTGATTGAGTGCCAGGTGAGGGTATGTGTGCCTGAGTGGTATGGGTCACCCATGTGCTTCATCTAAAACATTCAGCGGCCTTGGATTTGGGTGTGACAGTATCCCTTCTGCCCACAGTAGTAATTTTGCGCAACATTACGGCAGTTGCCCTTGAAGTGGCATCTTGCAACAACATTGTTTGTATTTTTCAGTGTTCGTTCAGGCTGATTGTTTCAATTCTCCCACTTTTGCTACGCATTCCTCAGCCCTATTGTCACATTTGTGTCATGCTTCTGTCATTGATGAACCCCACATTGGCCCACATGTGTTACCTTGTTAGGTGAATGATTTGACCATTCAGGCTGATTGAGTATTGGCCTGATCACAGAAATGTTTGGGGCCTGTTTGAATGTTGAACATGATAGTTGTTTCCTGTCATGTCGAAGTGAACAACCATTGATGTGTACATCAGCCACACTATGTAGCATTTTTCATCTCATCATGCCCATCTCACATGGATGGCTGACAGTATTCATTCACTGATATATGGATGTACTTGTGTAATGTTCTATGGCTAGGGTACAAGCCATCTGTGTGATGGCATGTGTCATGTATGTGTATTGGACATGCCACTCACAGGCCAATGTGCAATGGCAGTGCTACCCAGCATGCAGCAAATGTGTTGCTCTTCCATCTTGGTGTCATCAGTGTCTGCCTTTTGCCTCCCCTTCCAACTCAGTGACAGTGCATGCATGGGAGGGTTATAGTCATGTGGGACATGTGTAAATCATGTATTGGTTCTGTAGCTTGTCAGGCCTATTTATATGCTATTGTGCTAATGCCTGTTTCCATTTTTTGTCTTTCATGTTTTTGCAGGGGATGACGCACTTGATGCTGTTGAGGTTGAGGAGCTGGTGCAGGCCCAGGAGGAATCTCAGGCACGACCGGGCACCAGTGGGGGACGTGGTGTGGTGGTGGGTGAGAACCCAATCTTGCTGCAGACCATTATGTCGAGGGGTGCCTCTGGGTGCACCTCCCCAGATCTCTATTCAGGTGCTGATTCGGATGATGAGACCTATGTGGCGTCGCAGGTAAGTGTTTCTGGAAGGGATTCTGTTCTGTCCAACCCACCTGCACCAGGGGTAGAACCCTCTATGGGGATGTCAGTGTTGGTAAGTCCGCCTTTGGCCGTTACGGATGCAGGGTCACACTCCACAACATCTGATCCTGTTCCTGGGCCAGCAGATCAGAGGGAGAATGCAGTCGTGCAGCCTCAGGCAGTGCCGGCACAGCAAGGCGCAGATCGCCTTGCCCCAAACAGGTATGGTGCCCACCGACGCGGTGGCTGTACGCCACCAGGCAATACCGCCTGGGAACAATCCATATACGGTATGGCAACCCAACAGGCAGCATCAGTTGAGATGATGGCTCAAGCAATGGAGAGGGTGGCCACTTCCATTGTCCCCCCTGAAAGGCAGATGGAGCAACTAAAGCAGGCAACAGACTCCATTTGCCAATCACACAGGGAGGACATGTTGGCGTCCAACAGGGATAGATGGGCGGCACTGGAGACTCTACGCCAACCGATATTAATAGAGTCCCAGGGCCACAGGGAAACCCTGAGGGTACAACTCCATCACCTCAGGGAGACTCTTGCTGACCTTGAGGCTTCCACTAACTTGAGGACAGAACAGCAGCTGGAGCGGCTCACATTTTCACACTCTCAGCTGAGATGCAGGCAACTCGGGAGGAGATCCGGGCATCACGTCAGGTGGTGCATGGGGATCCCTGCACTATAATCCTCCAGAACGAGACCTTCCACACCCGCATGCTTGCTGCCATGGAGGACCATACCAGGTCTTCGCATGGGCTGCCTCCCATAGCACCACCACATCCTGTGGCAGCAGCAGAGGGGGATGAGAGCGACAGCAGCAGTTCTCCCACATTGGCATAGCCGTGCAGGCCATGAGCCCATGGAGGTGTTTTTTTTTTCACAACATCCACACAGGTGGCTGTTGGTGCGCACCCTGTCCTCGGACCTCCTGGGTGCCCCCCTCCCATCCCCCACATGGCCATTTTTTATTTTTTATTTTTGATTTTTTTTTTACAGTGTGTTGCCTTGTGTGGCTCCCGTGGGCATCCACTGTATTCCGGCCGGGCACTCCTGCTTCCCATTTCTATGGGCTTGCAAAGGGTGTGCCCAAGTGACAGTGACTTACACAGTGACGTTGGACTCCCATGAGCTGTGTGGGCAGTCTGTAGTCAATACTGTGTATATATTCTAGTGGATATTGTTGTTGTATTGTACACTGCATGGTGTATTGATATGTGCTTGTGCATCCATGTCTTCCTCCTAATTTTCAGGTTCATTCCTCATGTCTTCACAAGGCCGTCTACTTTGGAGATCGAGTTCATGTTGTAAGCAGTGCACTTACACATTTGCGTGGCAGCAGCACTGTACAGTTGGAAGTGGTTGATGTGCTGGCATAATCAGGTTGTAAGACTACCACTACTTTAACTTAGTATTGTCATGTTTATGCTATGTTTGAGGTTGTGTAGCTGCATTGTATTGTTGGTAAGTATTTGGTCATGTGTGTTGTTAGTTCTACATTACTGGGAGCATTTTGTGTGTGGGCAGTTTCCATTAGGGACACTGTACTTTGACACTTGTGTCATGTTTTGGGGATTGCTTTGTTTGCTCTCACATAGCATGACATGCCATGGTGTGTTGAGTGGCGGTGCTGGGAAGGGGTTGGGTGACATGGCACTGTTGTCATGTTGTATTTTGCAAGGGGGTAATGAATTTAGCAGCATAGAAGTGTGTCTTTTGATGACACAGCATTGTTGGTGTTTGTATAGGTAGGGATGCACACAATGTAACACTTCCAGGTGACCAATCTCAGGCTGGTATGGTTGTGACAGTTGACTGTCCCTTATGTCATAATCATTGATTGTCTGATGGTATGTGCCAGGGCTGTGTGCACTCCACAGGGGTGTGATTTTAGGTGAAGCAATTAGCCACAAGCTGCGTACGTGCTGCCTCACCCCATGCCCTTTCCCCTTCCATGCGCAGCATCCGTGCATGTGGTTGGGGATGTGGGGGCACCACCATGTCTACGGGCAGGCCCCGGCATATTGCAATGTTGTGCAGGACACATGCTGCCACTATGATCCTACACACTACTGGGGGAGAGTATTACAGCTGCCCGCCAGAACGGTCAAGGGAGCAAAAGCGTGACCTGAGCACTCCGAATGTGCGCTCCAGTATGCCCCGGGTTGCAATCTGGGCTGTGTTGTATCTTACCTCGGGTGGTGTGGTGGGGTTCCGAATTGGCGTCATCATGTGGGTGCTCACAGGGTAGGCACTGTCCCCTGGGGAGGTGGTGATGGGTATCATTAGTGGGGTTGTGACATTGCTCTGTATCTGACATGCATGCATGTGCTGTGGTATTTTTACTCACTGAGCAGACATGTATCGCCATGCCCACCAGCTTCTAGGTTCCAGTTTAGGGTTGACATTCTGTAAATGAAACTGTCGTGGGTGGACCCTGGATAGTTGGCATATATTGAGGTGATGATTCCCTTGGCATCACATACTACCTGCACGTTGATGGAATGCCAGTGCTTGCGGTTTCTGTAGATGTGCTCAGATGCCTGCGGGGGACGTAGAGCCACATGGGTGCAATTAATGGCACCTAGCACTTTGGGGAATTGTGCCACCCCGTAAAAATTCCTGGATGACAGCCTGCCTTTCTGCAGGTGTTCTGGGCAGGTATATGTGCCTGCGGACTGATGGGCGTGCAGTCATGATGGCCAAGACCTGGTGTAGGCAGCGTGACTGCGTGGCCTGTGACACCCCCCCACTATAGCAGTTGTCCGCTGAAATGATCCAGTGGCCAAGAAGTGCAGTACATTGAAGACCTTATGCAGGGGGCTGAGTGCTTGGGAGCACAGGGTGGGTGATGTGAGGTCATCGTCCCACTCACTGACCAGGCCGAGTATTATGTGAGGTGGAAACCTGTACCTCCCATTCACCTGGTCATCTTGCATGCCAAAAAGGCTGGTTCTGGGTCTAAAAATTCTAGGCCTGACTATCCTCCTCCTCCTTCTGCGGTATCCCACAACCACTGCTGCTAGGAACGGTATATTCATCCTGGCGTCTGAGCTTGTTTGTTGTTTGCGTGCACTTTTATGCTGCGCGGCTCCACGTAGCCCCGTTCAATTCCATGAATACGTGTTTTGAACGTGCGTGTGGGCGTTGCGCGCATCTGCCTCCTGTACTTCCCCCGTGACGCCTACATTTTCACAAGTTGTTCCCCATTCCGCGGGTCACGCCCCCTGTTCCTCCTACTTTTGTTGTGTGCGCCGCGCTATGTGCGATTTCGCTGTGCGCGTAGCTCACGCTGTTTGGATGACATCTACGCCAGCGTGCGCCACGCAGAATTTTGGCACACATCCTGGGATTTCTACGCGCACTGACTTCCATGAATCGCTGTGCGCGGGTTTCGCTGCGATTTTCGCACTGGCACTGCGATTCACACGCTTTCGCATGCTTGCGCCGAAAATTTCAGCGCACATTAATTCCATGAATCAGCCTGTATGTTCCCAAGATGCTCAGATCTTACTTGCCCAAGCTTAGAACAATCTCACAGTGTTGGATAGGAGCTTAGATTCCCTTTTCCCAGAGCTGGTTGTACTGCTTCAAAACCAATGTGCAGCTCTTAAGCACTTTATGCCCATAACTTAGCATTGCTGGGTTATCCACACTTGGAGGATTCAAATACAGCTCTTTAACTTTCAATTTGGTATTTTGCTCACTCTACATTGCTCCCCTCGGCTGCTCATTTGCAGAAAACCCTTTATCATGCATTCACAAGCTCACATTGTTCAATTTGGTATTTGGCTCACACTTCTTTGCTCCCCTTGGCTGTTCAATTCCAGAAAACTCTTATCTCACCATTCGGTTTTCATCAGAGGCTTTCGAGAACTTGCTTGCCTGCAAGTGACCACTCCAATTACAATGTTGCTCCACTAACAGAATGTTGCTTCATTAACTTCCAAATGTGCACAGGGTTCCTCTCATTCATTGGAACTCACTGGTCACATAACTGTTCTTTCTCCGTCTCTCAGTTTGTTCAGTCAGGATCTCCCTCTTTGCCCGCAGACATCCATAGACTGTGGCTTCCAGTCGGGAATGAGCACCTCCCGGCCATAGCACAAGAACAACTTTCTTCCCCGGCTCCCATCTCTTCCCAGCTCCTTGGAGAAATGGCTGCCTTGCCACGCAATGACAGTCTTCCACACTGTATCCTTCTCCAGTGTCTCAGGGCACCATTCCTCTCTGGGATTGTCGTGGGCTGTACTGGCTTTTCTGCTGCTCTTGTTCACAGTCTTCTCGGTCTTCCCAGGCTTCCTTGGCTTCCTCAGATTCTCGGGCATCTCTGGTTTCCAGTGTTCCTTTTTGCTGTTCGTAGACACCACCTTGTATGCGCCTGTGAGTCTATAACAGGCTGCAGGTGTAAAGTCTCAGGCTGAATTGCCTGACCACAATTAGTCCAATTAATAGGACATGCCTAACCTTTAGCTCCATAGCCTTCAGGCTCCCTCTCCCTCGTCTAAGTACTATAGTGGTGTTTCCCATAGGCAATCTTCATTACTCTTGGCATTAGTTTCTTTTTCTCAATACTCTGTGTGACTTCAGGGGGAGAAGTAGGATATGTTTAACAATATCCTACAAAGGTTGAAGGAGGGTAAGATAAATCACTGTTAGGACATGGGAAATACCATGTCTTGCCCTCTGGCACCCTCTCCCCAATCCCCAAAGACCCTCTGCCCAGGTGATCCTCCATCGGTAGTCCACCCCCAGTGTCGGTATCCGAAAGCAATGGCCCTTCCCTGGTCACCTGAATAGAAGATCCCTGGGGAGTAGTTGTGAGGAAGCCCTCATGTTTCTTACACTTCATACTTAAATGTTCACACATTCCAGCCATCTCCTGTTTTGAACCTGTCCTCCTGCTCTTTTTGTGCCCAGAGCCCCAGTCCATCCCCCTTCCCCTTTTTCCCTTTCCCCGCACTCCGCCTAACCCCTAGGCCTCACTTCATGATTCAGCAATTCCCCAGTCCGAATTGCCTCTTGGCCTAGTAGGATCAATTCTGTTTGATTGTCATCCTTTTTCACTCCCTGTCCCTCCTCCCTGCCCCTCACTTCATTTTTCAGCATGTGCCCAATCTGAATCGCCTCTTGTCCTAGTAGGATCATATCTTTGTGTTTGACATCCCTTTCACCTCTCTGTCCTTCACTCTCCTTCCCCCCTGCCCCCTCCACTTCATGTCATAGCACTTGTATGATCCGAATGTCTCAAGGCCTACTAGGAACATTTCTGTTTGTGTCTTCTCTTCTCCCTGTTTCCCCCTTCCTTGCCTTCATGCACTTTGAAACACTTTTTGATTTATAGGTGCATTAAAAATAAACAATAAATAAATAAACATAGAAACTAAAGAAGAGATCATACTCTTCTGCATTTAAATTAAAAATGTGCGGTTCTGGTTCCTTCAAATGTGTATAAGTCAAGTTCTATCAGTGAAAAACTCCTTAAACAATTACAAAAAGAGAAGAGCTATCACACATTCTAGATACATAGTAATATGGCCTTAATACTATAGAGAGCACCGGAGTAATTAATGTGCATTTTGTAGATCACAATCAAAACAATATAATACATCTAATTGCTGGGTTGTAAGAGATATGATTTGCGATTTGTGATATTCGTAATGCCATACAACATTGACTAGCAGTTAAGTTGGATCTTATTAATGTGACCAAGATCGGGGGAATCCCTTCAGATTTCAATGACCTCAAGAAGGCAGTTCACTCTACTCAATTGCTGTCTTCTTATGCTGAAGTTCAAAAAAAAAAAAATCACTATTCCTGGAAAAACAATCTACTTTTCTGATAAAGATCTGAAAAGCACAAAGCTTGTTTAATAGATACAATTGTATTCATTTATATAATATTGTTCAACAAGTACTTTCTCTACATGCAGCTCCATTAGTACATTTTAAAGATAACATCATTCGAAAAATTAATGACTATAATGACCACCAACGTGTCATTTTGTCGCAAGATACCTCTATCAGAATTGTGGTTGATTCCAAACATTTTTCAATGGACTTCACAAATCCTATCATTGGTTAAATGTCTTAAAATTGTTATACAATTACTGATGGAATCAGACCAGACACTCATTCTACCTGACAAGGGGGGATTATTATGGTGTGCTTGCTGTAGCCTTATACAGCAGAGGATGTCACCTCTCATATTTTGGAAGAGTAAATAATGTTCCAAATTACCAATAAATACCTTGATACTAAAGAATCATTCATCCAAGTAGATGTCATAAATAGAGATCTTTCCACTCAACTTGAGGATAATTCAGAGATTGCTACTCAAGATATATTTCCAGGGAGCTTCAGATGGTCAAAGAATAGATCAGCCTGACTGATGCCTATGAGACAGATAAACAGACATAAATTGAGACTAGCATTTCTGTGCTTCCAGAAGATTTTATCTGTCTTTTCATATGATTGTGGACATACATCTCCACATTATGCAACAATACCTATGTGCACAAATGTGCATGTGTATTTGAAAACAGTACATGCTGCATCTAATGTCAATGTGATCACTCACAGAGATGATCAAACATATGGAATCCTGTGGGGTCAATGGCCTTATCTATTATACCTTTGATAATCCACTATAATGAATATTGATACTCAAAAGATAACAGAGAATCTCTGCAGACCTAAGGTAACTGAACAAAACATGATGGCGTATAAACGTGATGGCGTAGAAACTTCAGATCAGAAACTTCAGATCAGAGCTTCAGACTATGCCTGGACAAAGTTCTGAGGCAAGGCCAAGCCAGTACTGTGTTGCGTAAAGCTTCCTGTGGTTCTCTCCCACCGGGTTCCTCGACATTGGAAATTATAAAATGCCTGCGGTCCATGATCAGGTCCTAGTTGGAACAACCTTAGAGATAGACATATGAGAGTTTCTTAAGCATAAACTCTGAAGAGTAGCAGAATTACAAGCAACATCCACAGACCCAGATCTGCCACCAGGCCCAGCTCTGCTTTTCTGATGTGAGCCAGAGGTACAAAGTTAGCAGACTGTGAGGACTTGGAACTATTGGTGGCTGACGCTACTTTAGCCACCCCCCACCATCCTTCTCGTCCTTTCCTCTTTTCTCCCCTGACAAGGTCACTAGACAAGTCCGCTCTATGAAAGCCTCATCAAAACAGGTTCATCCCTGTTCCTCTAAAACCATCAAGGACCACATTGACACCCTCGCTCCAGCCCTTGCTGATTTTTGCAACCACTCCTTTGCCTTGGGATCCTTCCCTTCCGCTCTGAAGCACTCATTTTCAAGAAACCCACAGCTGATCCTTCTTGTCCAGCTAACTATCGCCCAATTTCCATTACTCCCTTTCTGGGAAAACTCCTGGAAAAGTTGGCCATCTCTCAGCTTAACCTTCATTCCAATTCTGTTGGCTGTCTCCATGACCACCAGTCTGGCTTCAGAGCTGCCTGAAGCACGGAAACTGCTCTCCTGAACATCAGTGAAGATCTGCTCTCCAACCTTGACTCTAACATTCCCTCTGTCCTCGTCCTCCTCGATCTCTCTTCTGCCTTCGACACGTTCAACCATACCATCCTGCTCAACTGTCTCCGTGAAAACCTGGGTATCACTGATCAGGCTCTGGCCTGGCTAACCTCTATCCACTCAGACCGACCTTCCCAGGTCCAACTTGGGTCCTTCCTTTCAACTATCTTCCTCTCTACCTTTGGTGTTCCCCAGGGGTCTAACCTCTCGCCCTGGCTTTTCAACCAATATCTGGCACCTCTCGCCCACTGCATTGCCACTTTATGCTCAAATTTCCAATGCTACGCTGACGACACAACTCATGTTCATGCTGCTCTCTGCCACCTCCTCTCCCTCTCTCATGTCAGATTGCCTAACTGCCATTCAAGATTGGTGTGCCACCAATGATCTTTGTCTGGATGCCAGTAAGATGGAGATCCTCCTCATTGGCACACCTTCACCACCCTTTCCCCTCACTCTCTGGCTGGCCTCCCTTGGCCCTCCTCCTACCCCCACCTGTGAGGCTAAAAATATTGGATTCATCTTTGACTCCACCCTTTCCTTCTCCACCCACATCTCTGAGGTATCTAAAAAGTCAAATTTCCTACTGCACCTCCTCAGAGGTACTCTGCCTTTCCTCTCCTTCCCCCAGAAGCTCATAGTATCCCAAGCTCTGGTTCTCTCTGTCTTGGACTATTGTAACAGCATCTTTCTAAATCTACCTGCCTCTACTCTCCACCCTCTGCAACTAATCCAGAACAGGACTGCAAGACTTGTCCTTGGCCTCAAGCCCTGGGATCATTTCTCTCCAGCTCTGAATTCTCTCCATTGGCTCCCAGTGGATGCAAGGATTAAATTCAAAACCCACTGCATTGTCCACAAGGCTTTCTGGGGCCTGGGTCCAAAATACCTTCAGCTATCCCTCCACAAATACCTCCCCTCTCAAGCTCTTTGCTCCTGTACCTCCAACTCCCTCAGTGTCAGTTGTTTGTCAAAGAAACGAGCTGGGGGTACATTTCTGTCTTCGGCTGGGGCCACCTTCTGGAACAGTCTCCCTGCCACTCTAAAATTTGAGGAGAACCATCTCCGGTTCCGGAAGCACCTCAAGACCTTCCTCTTTTCTTCTGCCTTCGCTCCCCCTCTCCCTGCTGATCTGGTCTCTCTTTGCACCGTGCACCTGTCCACCCTCTGTCCTCCGGGCCCAGGTTAATTGCTCACCCTGCCACCCTCCAACACTGCCTCTGGGCCACCTCTTGCACTGGGGTCTGTATCTGTAGCCATACACCCCACCCCCTTTCTTCCTGCACTTATCAGACCTACATTGTCTGCTGCCTTAAACCTAGCACTTGCAAATTGCTGGCTGCACTACCACTGTTTGTTGCCTTTATTATTTATTTATTGTTATTTATCTGTTCCTCCTCTGCTTCGCACTTCCCACTTCTCCCCCCTTCCATGCACGTTTCCCTTCCCCTCTCCCATGCACTTGTGCGTTCTCAATGTCACTGGGCCTAGTAAGATCACTGTTTTGTTCTCTCCTGTTCCCCTCCCTTGCCTTGTCACGCTCTGAAACACTTGTGTACGAGCGCGATAGAAATAAAATATCAATATCAAAATCAATGACCCAGTGAAGACAGACTTGGCTGCCGATGTTGCAGTATAATTCGGGCATGGACAGAGACCCAAGGTGGATAGACCCTGATTATCAGAAAACTCAGGCGACAAATCAGTTTGGCAAAAACTATCCACTTTGTCGGTAACCGCATATGATCCCAAAAGTACATTGATCAGATCCAAGGTTCAGATGTATACTCTACTACTGATTCGACAAATGGATATTGGACTGCACCAATATAAACATGCCTTTACCTTTGGGGGACTACAGTGTGTATGACCTCATGCACTGTTGGATGATTTATTGATACATTTTTAATTCTACCAATGTGGCATCCCCTGATCTTACACCCCTTAGTACACAGGCCCACCCAAACATTTATTGATAAGGTAGACACTCTATTTGGTCATGATATTCTGTGTTTTTTAAATGTGTGAATCAAAACCAAAGATGGTCCCCTTTTATTATTCTTTGGAAGTCACTGACAATGTTATAAAATCTACAGGCAGTTTGTCCACATACAAATATAACCTGCCTGTAATGATCTCTCTGGTTTACAAACAACACATACATCCATGTGTATAAAATAATTCTTATATAAATACATTTCTAACATAAAATGCAATGTGTTTTGTGGCAAACCAGAAGAAGGAGTCGGACTAAGTACTTATATATTCAAAGGTGTTTATTTAAGGAATAAGAAAAGACCCATCTTGCCCTACGGCTTTGAATCGAATTCCCTACCTAACACCTAAAAGTCAGGGGAGCTTGTCAAAGTTCAAATCCTATTAGCTAGCTGGCCATACCAATTAGGAAAAAATAACTTTAAAAAAAGGAGGACGGAACAATAGCCTCTGTCCTTGACTTTTGCTTGGCTCAATCACTTGGATCACTTTTTCAGGAAGTGTTTAAAAGTTCATCAATTGCTCACAATACATTCCTGAACCACTCCAGGTTCTGTATGCCAAATCTTAATTCCATATTGTCTCCCCTCTCCAGGAAGAAAAGGATTTGATATGATATGATATGATATGGCATTTATAGCACGCCTATACACAAGTGTTTCAAGGCGTGAAAAGTCAAGGGAGGGGAACCAGAGGGAGGACAAAAACAAAAATGTTCCTTGGCCTAGTGACGTTCAGATCACACAAGTGCAGGGGAGCGGGGAGGGGAGAAGTGCTGGGAGAAATTCCACCATTTCTGACTTGGTGCTTGACAATGTTCTTGTTTTGTGCTTAAAGACTGGAACCCCTCAGGTCCTCCCACTCTCCATGTAGGTAAATCATTTGTTATGTTTCCTTTGTTCCCCAAAGTCCTCTGGCCCCTATGGCAGCTTACTTCAGTGGGGCCTTGGTGGGGAGTCTGCCTGTTCAGGTTTTCTTGGCCCCCATAACCATTGGGGATTTACCAGCATCAAATATTCATGTCTCTCAGTTTCTCAGGGCTCTCCAAAGCCCTCTGGACCTCTGATAGGCTTTGAATATTACTGTTAGCCCCTCTCAACTGCGTTACCTCTTTGGGACCATTTGCTTCCCTTCTGCTGCCAGGCTCGGCAGATAATGCACCTCTCATGCGGAGCTCACGGATGCAGACTCTCTGCTGCAGTCTGGTCTTGGCATCAGTTAACGGGCCACAGGCCCACCAGGACTTCTGTGTGGTTGCACCACTGTGAGTCTGTGTCCCCAATAGGGGAGTCATTCTGAGTGAGATTACACTTGCCCAGATGTTACGCTCACCTGGTATCCATGGGGATGCCACTCAGCCCTGGTTGGTTGCTGGAAACCTCTCTCTGATTTCCGGATGGTGTCTTCGGAGGAAGTCTAGCCTGAAAACACAGGAGTGCTGGGTTCAAGACTGGCCGACTCAGGTAAAGTATCCTCCCACCACCCCTTTGGTTTCAGCCCTTAGGCCCTCTCCTCACCTTGTTGTGGTATTAGGCCTGCTCTCCATCCTGCTTTCTCAGCAGGGGTGCATAGTCTTCAGTGAGTGTGGGCGACTGAGTTACTTCACTGGCGCATGCCTGTTCAAGTGTCTTTAAGATAGGTCTTATTGCAGCAGTTTTTGTATAGCGCTGTTTGTTCTTGCCTGCCTTTCTTTTGTGATTAATAATGTCCTTTCTTTATCCCTAGGCGTGCGGGAGATTCGGCGTGGTGTGCTGGTTGGTTTGAGCACCACCGGCAAATGATGGCGCGAGATGTGCGCTTCAATGCGGTAAGTAATGCGCTATGCGCTGCGCTTTGTCTTGGCTTTGCTAACCTGTGTCTCCTCTCTTCCTTACAGGTCGTGCTGTCCTTCTCCAGTGGGAGTGGAACTCCGGAACGATGGTGGCCGGGAGGTGACAAGCCAGGTAAGCTTCTTGTGATGTTTGTGGTTTAAGCAATGCCAGAGTATGCCTTTTCTAATGTTGTCTTTATCCTTTTCCTTTTCAGGTCGCTTCGTTCCAGCAGGTATGCGGTGCCCAGAAGAAGCTGTTCATTGGAGAGCGGATGACAGGATGGAGATTGCAGGTATGATTTTATTAATGATGTTCCTTTTGTCTCCTCTGCAGGCTTGTTTCTCTGAGGCTCGCGGGTATCACAGGAAATGGTGAGCGTTATGTTGCAGTCTGCAAAGTAATGCAAAGTGTGTTCTGTTGCTTGGGTGTGGTTTAAATAGCCTCCCAGCAAAGTAGTCCAGGTAAAGTAGTGCCAGACCAACAAACCCAAAACACTATACCGCATAGCTTAGTTCTTAGGAACCAAGCTATGCGAATGCCTCCATGTTAACTGCAGGCCCAATGAAAAGTAGTCCCCCTTCAAACATGTTCTCCACAATGAATATGAGCCTGGCGCCAGAGGCATGGGAGTCTTGGGAGTGGATGCAAGGCCTCCAAGGCCTTAATGGAGCCCCGAACTCTGACCTTACCTGGCAAGTGGACTTGCCAGTAGGGGTCTGGGGTAATGGTCATGACACCAGACCCCTAGGGAGGATCTTGCTGGGTGGGCTCACCTCCCTAGCCTCAAAAAGGGTGGCTTCACTCTGCAGAGAAGGGACCAATAGTACAGATTCAACACAGTTTTTAATATTGCTTTATATTGGCAGCAATGTCTTCAACATTTCCATCAACAATATGCATTTCAATATATGTTTAATTGTGTTGATAACTGATAATTTAATGTGTTTTATGTTCTCCAACATCAACGACTAGTGTTGATATCAGAGACATGTTTCAAATGAATATTCAAATGGAGCTTCTCTTAGGCCAATTACAAGTAGTGGTATCAGAGAAAATCAACACCAAACATATATGAGCATAAGTGGTTGCTTGGTTTTAGCAATCCAGATCTTGAAATGTTAATAAGGAGATACTCCTCTTCTAGAGTGGTGGGGCCAAATGGCCTAAGTAATTTGATCCTAAAAATGAACCCATGCACCTGGGCGTGGTTGTTAAAACAGCTATTTCAGAACATTATCTCTTCAAAGAAATTGCCAGAAACGTGGAAACAGTCCATTGTGATACCAATTTATAAGCAGAAGGATTGACTATTGGCTTCAAGTTATCGTCCCATCTGCCTCTTAAATGCCTACAGTAAAATCTTTGTTGGCATAATATTGGGGGAGCTGGAGACCTGGGCCAAATCTAAGGGTATTGCAGCAAACACTTTTCAAGGAGCGTTTGTCAACGTCACTGAATAGCCTGGTTTTGAGCTGCTTAAGTGCAAACTCTCTTCAAAAGGGTGGCCCCCTCTCTTTGGGGCATGGATTGATCTCTCTCAGGCATTTGACACAGTTAACAGGAATCTCCTGTGGAAGAAATTGGATGACTGGGGGGTTCCTTCCAATTTACTATCAATTTTGAGACAACTACATCTTGATACAACAATGCGTGTTAGATTATCCAAATCTGGATTATTGTCATGCCCTATTAAGATTGAAAGAGGAGTGCGCCAGGGGTGCCTGATATCTCCTCTTCTCTTTATTTTTTTTTATGGCTGACTTTTCTAGATGGCTGCTTGAGATAGGCCTAATAGCACCTTGTATTGGAAATACAAACATCAATTGGTTAGCTTAGGCAGATGACGTTGTAATTTTAGATCATTCCCAGGATGGGCTGCAATGTCTCTTGTCTGCATTGGAAATATATGCTCGTAATAATAGTCTAACCATTAACCCAACAAAGTCTAAGGTACTTTTAAACACCGGAAAAAGGTAGTTAAGTCCTACACCTGTTAATTGGATCATTTTCCCATAGAAATTGTATCTGAACTAACCTACTAGGGAGCCTCAATTGAATCGTTTCCAACTAAAAGCCATCTTCTCTTAACTATTGACTTAAAAGCCATGAAGCTGGAGCTGAAATGATAAGAATTAAATCCAGATTCTGCAAATGTTCCATACTGCCACATGTAAGGTTTTACATATGAAAGGTGGTCCCCATAATATTGTTTGGTTTGGACTCAAATCCAATATCTATGGAAGTAGATTGGGATGTAATAGAGGGGAAATTATGGAACCAAACTTTAATCCTCCCAAACTGTGTCCCAATAGTATGCCTTAGATAAGAACGAGGTCTATAATCTCTTAGAACATGGATGGAGTGGAAGTGGATCTCTTTGTATAGGTTGATTTTAGATCCCCCAAAGAGTTCTCTTTACGATGATGTGGCTCTTTCAATGCAGCATGCAGATAATGGGTTTCTGGTTCAATTTAAGATAAAATGTTGTGAGATATTGACTAGATCTGATTGTTCCGTTGATCTCCTAGTCCAAAACCCATCCAAAGTCAAGGAACAGTTGAAACGATGGGATTGGATAGGCAAAATAGACAATATGAAGAAGACTAAGATGTCAGCTTCATTCACAGTGTTGGGTAAACGATTGAATGCCTGCCCTCAATGTATTATCCATTAGAATTAAAGAAGGGGTTACCAGTGACATTTGTGACAAGTGTGACAATGAAGAATGCCAGTCAATTAAACACTTGCTGTCTAATTGTCCTGGTACCTTGGACCTCAGGTTCAAAAGATTCTGTAGGTTTGTCCATGATGTATGCTGGTTAAATACTGATGAGTTCTGGGACAGATTATCATCAGGTAATGAGATCTTCCTGACTGCCAAAGTGGTTAGAATTCTGAAGGAATTTAACTTGGTTGTAAATTGAGAAAGATGTGGAGAAGAAAATAATAAGAATTATTGTGTTATGTTTCATGTTTTATATTATGTAATGTATCATGTTTTTTTCTTTCTTTAGTTTCTCTTTTTCTTCCTTTTCTAATTTTAGTGTTTTGATTTATTATCTGTAAATATGAATTGAATGTGTTTTTTTAAAACATGTTTTTGTACACTGTGATAAAAGTCAAAATGTTTGGCTAGTGCACAATAAATAAATAAATAAATACATAAATACATAAATATGAGCAATCAACATACATTTTGCAATTTGTTTAGCATTCTCATATATATATATTTTAGTTGAAGGGACTTTAAGGTGCCAATTTATTGTAACACATCTCCTGAAATACAACAGATGTTGGAAACAATGCCACGTTAATAACTATGCCCCCATTGTGCAGCCCCTAAACACACTGGTGACATCACAAAATGGCATCATTAATGGCATCACATATGATATCACTTATGGAATAAACAGTGCATCACCTGTGCAAGTAATAGAGATACAACATTCAAAAAAGGATGTTTCTGCATAAGTATTCATTCAAGTGCAAAGTTTGATTGGACTTTGCATACTATCCATTTACAACCCTAGTATCTTATTCACCAGAGGTACTCGGTATTGTATGAGCATTTACCATCATGAGATACTCTAGTACCTGAATCTGGTCTGTGCCTGCCATGATCCCTCATCAATTTCTATGCTGGGTAGGGCTAGTGAATGTGGTAATGTGAAACCTCTCGAGGTTCAAAAGTTGCAGACTCCTGCTGTATTCCATCTGAAATTGCACATTTCTATGTGCAAGACCAACTTTCTGTAATTGTCCTACTATTGGTCACAATACTTCACAAATCTACTAGACCTTCTTAAAAGACATAGGGCCTCATTACGAGGTGGGAGGTAAGGGATTACCGGCACTGGTAAGGGCACCGGTGCCAGTAATCCCTTACCTCCCTACTACGAGTTCCCTTTGCGGGTCCTTCCTTAACGCCCGGTTTCTGCAGGCATAAGGACGAGACCTGCAAAGGGACTCTAGAGCTAATAACGGTACCACAAGTTGCAGTACCATTATTAGCGCCTTCCCCATTCCCATTGAGCCCTATTGGGGCTCAAGTGGGAATGGGGAATGGCCCTAGTGAATGGGGAATTACCGGTCCCTCAGACCTCGGAATGGACTGGTAATTGCTCCATTCACCAGGGCGGAGTCGGAAGGGTTTTGGAGGCGGCCATGGAGCTAATAGCTCCATGATTACCTCCAACCTCGTAATGAGGCCCATGGTCCCTCATTACATGTATGCGAGTCTGGAAAAAAGTGGCAGTAACAGTGGTTACTGGCACCTTTTCTTGACCGCAATCTACAAGTCTGTCGGTAGGGGCAGTGAACTAATGGCAGGCCTGACCTGTCTGTAGTTCAAGCCCCTACTGGCGGATTCTTCTCTGAATCACCAGCACCGTTAATAACAGTGCTGGTGCTTCTGTGTTCCCATTCCCATGCGGTCCTATGGGACTCCACTGGAATGTGTATCTTGATGATATTCTGATCTATTCTCCCTCTCTTGAAACACATGATCAACATGTGTCATGTGTGTTACAATGCCTGCGCGAAAACCGTCTTTATGCAAAACTAGAGAAGTGCATATTCCACGCCACTAGCATGGAATTCCAGGGTTACGACATCACGAACAAAGGAATACGCATGCGTGACTCCAAGGTGAAAGCAATCTTAGAGTGCCCTATTCTGAAGGATTTAAGAGCTTTACACGCTTTTTTGGGGGTTCTCAAACTTCTATAGATGCTGTATAAGGTCATTTTCTAAAATCGTAGCCCCACTGACTGCTTTGACTAGCAACAAGTCACATTATTTTTGGAATGCAACAGCCCAAAAGGTTTTTGACGCATTGAAGGAGACTTTTACGACAGCTCTGGTACTTCAACACCCGGACTCTAACCTTTTGTGGTAGAGACGGATGCCTCTGACATTGTGCCATATTGTCAAAGTCTTGCCGGGATTCTGGTGAACTACATCCGGTGGCATTTCACACCCACAAACTTACATCCTATGAGAAGAATTACACTTTTATGGAAAAGGAGCTGCTCACAGTTTGGGAGGCCTTTCTTGTCTGGCGACACCATTTGTTGGGTACCGATGCACCTGTGCAGGTGTATACGGACCACAGAAACCTCATGGCACTTTAGTCAGTGAAATGTAATTGGCTCGCCATGCCCGTTGGCATGAAGTTTTTTCCATGTACCATTTCATCACCTATCGCCTGAGTTCTCTACACTCTAAAGCGGATGCACTTTCACTCATTCATGGTTCTCCCTTGCAACGATTGCCTGAGGAAATGCTCATTCTTCCTCACCAGGTGGTTTGTGGTTGTGTTCTGCAGCCCTTGTTGAAATCGGAATTACAGGTGTGGGTCCGAGCACAACCTTCCGAAATTGCTGAGGATAACATGGGTTATATTCAGGCTTTACCTTAACTACAGGGTCAGGTTGATTTACCAGATAACCAGACACTCAACACAGCTCTGCAATGGTGCCAGGACACCAAGGTCGCAGCACACCCAGGTCAGAAGAAGACGGTTGATCTTCTCATGCGTTGGTGTAAGTGGCCGGCCATGAACAAGGATGTCTGGACTTACATCACCTCTTGTGCGGTCTGTGCTCAAGGGAAGGGTTCTCACACCAAACCCATGAGTCTTGCCCATCCCTTACCGATTTCCGATCTACACTGAATGATGATATCTATGGATTTTATTGTCGAGCTGCACGTCATATGCGGTTACAACACGTTGTGGATAGTTATCGATTATTTCACAAAAATTGCCTTGTTCATCCCTTGCCGTGGCCTACCCACGGCCCCTGCTTTGGCAGAGTTGTTTCTGCAGAATGTCTTTCGATGCTTTGGTTTACCCAATATCATTGTAACAGATATGGGGTCCCAATTTACCTCACAAATTTGTCGAGCTCTTACCAACTCTATGGGTATAGATGATTGATTTTCCAATGCATACCATCCCGAGACAGATGGCCAGATGAAATGCCTAAACGCAATGCTGGAACAATACCTCCATTGTCTTATTCTTCAATATCAAGACACATGGTTGTCTGTCTTGGTTATGGCTGAGTTTGCCTATAATAACTCCCTTCATTCATCTACAGGTTCCTCTCCTTTTTTTGCTCTCTATGGCCATCATCCAAGCTCTCTTCCCATGCAAGCAGTACCTTCTCAGAACACTGCTGCTGCTTCTACTTGTGTTCAGGATCTGAAGAAGTTGCCGGATAACATCAAACAGCATCTGCTTACTGCTCAGGCGTGTGCTACGGTAGCAGCAGATCTACACCACTCCACTGCTCCCCTTTATCAAGTGTGTTCAAAGGTTTGGTTGTCCATGAAACATCTACAGATACCTGGCAGAAAGACATTATTCCCTCATTTTGTTGCCTGTATCCAAACACGGAGGTGATTAATCCTGTGGTGGTACGTTTAGAACTCCTAGTCCGGTGAAGTGTCCACCCTGTCTTCAATGTCACTTTGATAAAACCATTCCATCCATCCACGCATCTAGCACCCCGCCCATGTTCTGTAACTGTGAGGGACTCAAATGAATACGAAGTATGGCAGATACTAGACACTAAGGTCCGCAGGGGTGTGCGTCCCTACCTGATAGATTGGGAAGGTTATGGTCCAGAGGACCAGACCTGGGAACCCGTTGGGAACATTGAAGACACCTAACCTTTTTTCGCAGTTCTGGGCATCCCGAGGGGTTGGGGCCTCTTTGGGGAAGGAAGCTGTCAAGAATCAGGGGATTGGTTATGGCAACAGTGTAACTAACAGCACTACAAGGAGTAAGACAATCAATCACGTACTTTGTTTAGGCATCACACTCCTTGAAACACTCCCGACAGCGCATTTCCAGCATTCCCCATCGGGTCTAGGTCACGGGTAGAACCCGAATGCTGGAGCATCGCAGGTTGCTCTTAACACGCTGGCGTCCTGTCCACACGTCATGTCACGTGGCGCGTATTGGCAGGATCATGTGACTATGGGCATTTAAGCTTCATCAGTCATGGCCGCAGTGCTTCTGATTTGTTTCACAACAGCATTTATTTTGCACCTCTTTCGGATTGCTTTACACCGCTGACCTTTGCTTTTGTCCCTGGATTGCCTTGCACTTGCTATACTATTGCCCGATACGTTGCCAACCTTGCCTTGTTTCACGGACCCAATTTGCCTTTCGACTTCAACTCACGCTTGCCCGTCTGGTTACCGACTCTGATTTTTGACACTGTGTGCTTTGCCTGACGTTTTGCTTTGGATTACTGCCTGCAGGCTGCCAAACTTATCTTGTTTATTGGACTTTTTCTTGCACATAATACGCACAGACTAGAGACTGCCTAATGTGTCTTGTCATCTGCAACAACTAGGCGTCTGCGTGCCGTTGGGTCCGGTGGTGTCCTCGTTCCGGCGGTACAGGTGTTTTCATCATTGCCCTCGGAACGCTTGGAATCCTGAAAGACATCCCGACATCTTTGGAACATCCAGATCACCTGACAGCTATCACAACATTTCATCCCAGGGTGCCAGTAAGCTTACCCTGGGAATTCTGGTTTGCTATTGTCTTCTTTATGTTAACGCATTCTGAACATAGCTAACATGTTCCATTTTAGAGCGGATCTACAGTTACCGAGACCGGAAGGCCTTGAAGTTATGGTCACAAGCCTCTTGCCCTTCCATACAGGACAGTTCTTTCACGATTGAATACACAGCATTGTTTGCATATACCATGCCTCTGACACGTGTCTGGTTCCTTTTACAGCCACGGTCTGCGCCTAGTGTTCCATCCCTCTGTAGTCCTCGTCTGGTGTTTCATCTTCCCAGTAATAGACTCCTTTGGGTGTGTTCTTTATTACTCAAAGGGGTACATTTTATAGAAGAATTTTTCAGTTACTCTATGTGTTCAAAAATCAAGAGCAGACAGATTCTAACACGACACTAACCAATAAAGATAAAGAGGAGCCAGACCATGGGTACATTTAAAGACAGTTGCAAGGAAATGATGACTAAAGCGGCACTGGAAAGAAAGCAATGCAATGGAGAGTAAGAAAGATGTATTGGAAGAACGGGAAGGTAAAGAAAAAAGGAGACAAACTGAGGAGTTATGGACAGAGTGAAAAGGAAGAAGATGTGAGGCAGGGAGAAGAGAAAACCAGAGAGAACAGAAGAAGTTTAGTAGCATGAAAAAAGAGGTAAGGGAAACACAATGAATGCTGAAAAGAGCATAATGACAAGAACAAGCAATAGAGGAGGAGTGGAGTGAGAAGGAAAGCAAAGGTTCAAAAAGGAAGTTACGCTCAGATGAAGAAAAAGGGGAGGAACATGGAAGAAAGGAGAGAGGTGGAGGAGGAAGAGCAGGCGGCATAGTTGAAGCAGGCAAGAACAGAACCTCAGTCTTAGAATGGTTGAGGTGAAGAAAATAGGAAGACATCTAGTTTGGAACAGCAGAAAGCCAGTTTGATACAGTGCAGTCCAGAGCAGAATCAAAAGACGAAAAGGAGAGAAAGATCAAAGTGTCATCTGGATACAGATGAAAAGGGAGATTAAATGAAGAAATAAGAGCAGAGAGAGAGGCAGTGTAAAGAGGAAAGTAGAGAGGACCAAGTACAGAGCCTTGAGGGACACTGTAGAAAAGAGGAAGTGAAGAAGAGGTGTGTCTGGTCCAGGTTACAGAGTAGGACTACTGGGAAAGATAAGAGTGAAACCATTCTAGAACAGACCCAAAAATGCACAAGGTGGAAAGAGAAGTAATACGAAGATAGTGATCAACTGCATTGCATGCAGCAGAAAGATCAAGAAGAATGAGAATAGAGGAAAGCTTAGAGTGGTGAGCAGACAGCAGAGTTAGAAACATGCAAGAGAGTAGTGTCTGCAGAATGAGAAGAGTGAAAACCAGATTGAAGAAGGGGGAAAAGAGAGTGAAGATTTAGATAACTAGCAACCTTATTGTAAGCAGCCAGGGAAAGGGTTTAGAAAGGAAAGGGGGAAGTGAGATAGTCTGAAATTGACAGGAATAGGAGGTTCAAGAGTATTTTTTTTTTCAGAATTGAAAGAATAGGTGCGTGCTTAAAAGTAGCAGGAAAACAAGATTTTGAGACATCAGAATTAGTAAGAGAAGTAAAATAAGGAAAGTGATGATGATAGACCTGATGGATAACAGAAAAGGAAGAGGATCAGAGGGATAAGCAGTAGGCACGAAGGACAGAAATATCAGAATCAGTAAGAGAAAAACAACAAGGAAAGAGAGTGTGTGGGTAAACTAGGAAGAGAGGAAGAGGGAGTAAAGGCAGAGCGAAGATTAGTCACTTTAGATGTAAAGTAGTTGGCAAAGTCTGAGGAAAAAAGGGACATGAAAATGGATGGGTCCGGATGTTTAGGAGACAGGATATTGTGGAGGAATTGAAAAAGACAACAAAGGTGATGGGAGAGGAAAACTGTATGTTTAGAAAAGTAAGATTATTTTGTGAGAAGTAAGGCAGAGTCAAAAGAGCAATGGAAAGATGAAAGCATAGTAAGATCAGAAGGAGACTGAGATTGTTTCCAGTGCCGTTGAGCTTTACGTAGATGGCAGCAGAGGGAGATGAGGTCAGGAGAATGCCAAGGCTGGGGAGTTTTACAAGTAGGAGAAAAAGAATGCAGAGGGGAAACAGAGTCAAGTACAGACAGCAAAGTAGAATGCCGAGAGGAAACAGAGTCAAGTATAGACAGCAATGTAGAATGCTGAGTTCTAGAAGCTGCATCAGAAGAGAAGAGAATGTAGAATTTGATGCAAGAGAAGACTGTAAAGAAGAAAGAAAAGATGCAATGTAAAAATCTGACCTTGTCATGAGGGGAACGGTACCACTCTCAGCCTGGGTTGGGAGGCCTACCAGGATGGAAGCCAGGCCTGCCCTAGATGGAGATGTGCCAGTTGTGAGTGACCCAATACCTGACCCCTCACCAAGTGTATGCTTATATATTAGTGATACCACATTGCATAACCCCATATATAGACCAGAAAATACTTGCCAGTTTTCAATGGATTTATTTTGGACCATCTCAAGATTAAGAGAACAATATGGTCCACACATTTGAAGATAATCCATCAGAGCCTCCCAGCTGCACACTCCAGAGAACAGACAGATTCAGATACCGGAATAACAACTGAGCAACACAGCTGCGTGGAACACAGCACAGTACCTTAATGCAGTGTTGCATGCCCTGCTCCAACACAAGTGAAGGAACACTTCTAAGAGACACAGACTACGAAGACACAAAGCGGCGTCCACCAGATCTTGATTCCCCCATGCTGACCCTGGAAACTGGCTGATACAAAATGTCTGAACATGAACAGGGACAAACACTGCTGAGGGCTAACATTGTTGCAGCACAGCAGCCCAGCATGGAGAAAACGGGTATGCCTCAACTGCCTATTTATGTCTTTTGCCAAATGTGACACTTCTCGAGTGTCAAAGACCGATTTATATTAGCAGGGGAAGAGGACTGATGGGAGAAAACAGGGAAGTATTAGAATGGAAACAGGAAGGTGTGGATTACTCGGGGTAGGTCAGAGGATGAGATGGTGGCAAACTAAGAGACCAACATGGGGAAGGAAGGAAGGGTTATTGGAGTGTGCCAGTGATTTCTCAACAAGGTAAGGTATTTGTTGGTGAGAGAAGGTGGTACTGTGTAGTGAGTGTGCAGGCACGGGGAGTGAGAGTACTAATAGAAATGAAGATAGTGATTGAGCGAGTGAAAGCA
Organism: Ambystoma mexicanum; assembly: GCF_040938575.1. NCBI lineage: Eukaryota > Metazoa > Chordata > Amphibia > Caudata > Ambystomatidae > Ambystoma > Ambystoma mexicanum. The sequence goes on along the minus strand of NC_090934.1, from coordinate 611,546,938 downwards.
GGTTATCTGGAAAGAAGCTGGGGTGGTGTGATAATAGTGTGGGGGGCTAGTAGTATCAAGGAAAGAATAGTAGTGTTGAGCAGAGATCAGTAACAGCAATGGTTGGTGGAATTTAGTAGAAGGACAGCAGGAAAGAGACAGATATTGATGTGACAGAGAGAGAGAGTGAAGATGTTGGGTTGAGCTGCCAGAGGGTAAATAGGTGTAGGAGGGGGCTTAACCAAAAGGCACATGGATAGGAACATAAGTCATGTAAGGAATGAGACAGAGTGGGTTCTGAGTATTTGGAAGGCTCTTCTATATCCCTCCAAACTAATACCAGGCTAGAGTAGGCTACGCTTAGGAATTCTCTGTGAATGCCTTAGTTAAAGAAGGTGAATTGGCCTTTAGGCCTTCACCAGTAGACAGTTAGATATTTGATAGCTGGGCTTAAAAAACAGTATATAATAACACAGCCCTAGGGATGCCTTGGCTAGGGTTGGAACCTCTAAACCTAGCTGAGGGAGTGAGGTATGGTCCTTAACATACTGAATAACATTACATGAAAATTCCTTGAACCAACTTTGGGAGACAGACTGTTCTTTAGGCCATATGTGACAGAAGACAAAACATTGCATACAATTGCATCAGGCATTGACTGATTTCTGCGAACATCCCGTACACGAACTGAACTGCTAATTGAGTTTGGGAAATCACTCCAGGATATAGGCTTCCCAATGTGGGTGTGACTCATATGCACGTCATATTCTTATTCAGCCAGCCAACCCAGGCCATCACCGGTTTTTCATTTGGAGAATATACCAGGAATCATCACGCATTCGCCTATATAGAAAATCATCCTTACTGAAACATTTAAAGGTCTTGTTTATTTGCCAGCGATATAATACTCACGTCTTGCCTTGTGAAAGACCCGGTGTGGGTTGAAGCACGTGTTGGCAGACTAGATCTAACACATCCTGCAAGGATATAATATATTATCTTCAACACCAACTAACTTGTCCCCCAGTTTCTGTAATTGTAACACTGTTCATATATCATTATATTGCACTTACTCAAATTTCTACACTAGCTGTGCATCTCTCATGTGGAGCTACTTTTTCTTTAATACAATGTGGTAGTAGGGCTGAGGTACCTACTAGTCCCACTAAGGTGCGGCAGCTAGCACACCTATTACAAATAGTTGCATTATTCACTACTTGACAAAGCGCTTCTGATACCCGGTTCACCTCGAAGTCCTTGTGTGTTTCCATATTGCATACCGCCAAGCATCGAGCAGAGTGGTAGGGTAATATAACAAGACAATTATGGGAATTCCAAAGAAGTTTATCATAGATTCTGGACCCAGTTGGGAGATACAATTACTGTGTCTTCTGATAGTCCTCAGAAAGACCCATGCTTCAGCCACTGTGATGAAATGAGGGAATTTGACCCTTCTCCCTGAGGGGGATTCCCCCCTTTGAGACTAGGGAGGTGAGCCTGCTTCCCTAGGGGTTTGGGCAAGAGGGACCTCTAGGTGGGACTCCCCCTTTGGGGACAAGGACTCCCAATCCCTTGAGGAACTCCCTAAGTCATACCCCATAGTGGCATACATGGGGCCATAAGATGTACAAAACATTATAAAATACAGAGACTTTGCTGAAGACAAAACTAAAATATAGTGTTACAAATCAGAAATGGGATCTGTCTCTTTAAACAGAGACCTCCATTTAACTGAGACGAGGAGACTGAACGACGAGCATATGTCGTGTCAAGGTGATGAAGAGAGACAAGTGCGCAAGCAGTGGAAACATAACACTTGAGAGAGGAGGTTTCAAGAAAAGCCTTGGAGCCCGATACATTTGGAACAGCAATGAGAGTGAAAGCAAAATGCTGGACACCCAGCATCCATACGGAGAAAGAAGCTGAGAAGACTGTGGTGGCATGCCCACGAGGACTTCTTGATGGGCAGTGTGCACATACAACAACGCCAAGGCCACTACTCTGTCATGTCAGCGAACCATCCGGATACCCACAGTCTTCCTGGTCATACAGAGAGAGAGCACTGAGAACAGGACACCATAGGATATGGGAAGGCTGTGATGCCGAATGACTGAAGAGAACCCCGAGAATCCAAGGGAACCAGGAGGCTTTCAGGGAATCATTATGTAGTACGAGGAACTTTTCTCAGTGAAATTGACGAGACAGTGAAATTAAAGTGCATTAAATGGAACTATAACAATGAGAGAGAACGAATCATGATAAAAGCTGAAAAAAATTATTAAGAATGGGACACCCATATCCTGGGAAGACAGGAAAGTACCACATATGCTAAGAGGCATAGATTGTAAATCAGAAGGAAAATTCTATGAAAGGAAGAAATGTGAAGTCCTTAAGAGAAAAGATACACACGCAAAGTCACCCCATGAGAGGGGTAATATTAACTACCAAGAAAGCATATCACAGCTAAGAAAGTATTTGCTACAGAAGTATAAAAGGCATATCACTGTGGAACAAAAATTAGAGAGAGATTTAAAAGGGATTCCTGGCAAACAATCCCTAAGGAGGAGGGACATACCAAATAAGTTGTGAAAGAGTGACAAGAACATGTACATGTACAGAAGGTGACAAGATACTATTTGAAATTAACCTACAAATAAGTTTTAATCAAAGTAGAAACCTTGAGAGACAATACCATCAGGAGAAGGGAGACAATTCTTGACCATATTTTGTTAGAATAGTGGTAGGGTCAGGTAGGAGTCTTTTTTTGTTCAGCAGACTTTTTTCATGTTATGACTTCCTGACAATAACCTTAGTTATTTACATAGACAGGGAACACCCACATAGCAATAGTGAAAGTTAGGCCTTTTTCTTGTCATTTAATAAACAAGCGAGTGGCAATGTCAAGAAAGTGTCAGCATTTTGACCGTCCACACCACCCAAATCTCCCCTTTAGAACTCATGACTGGTACAAACATTTTAAAACCTCAGCATCTGTTATACAGAGCACAGGAAAAGACTGAATGAATGCCTCTACTACTCATGAATATGTTGGAAGTCTTCAAAATCAACTTCAAAACACCTTTTTATATACTCAATGAAACCTGGAGAAATCTGTGGTCAGTATGAAAACAGCTTAAGCCCCCAAAAACGGGACTATGAAATACCTGGCCACGTCTATCTCTATATCAGTGTATGGAGCATGAGTTTCTCTGTTATTGAAAAAGGAACATTTGAATGTATAGAAATGATAGCTCTGGCTGCCTAAAAAATTTAAACATTGAAAGGGGATAAAACCAAGGAATGCTGGATACACATTAACCAGCTGAATTAGCTTCATCCCTGTTAAATTCTTAGAACAATAATGACATCAACTGACCCTATATTTGAAGTGATCTCTGAATAGAACTGGAGTAAGTGGTAGAAAGTAAGTATGTTTTGCTTAAAGGATAAACACTTGAATTGTATAATTGAAATTATAGTTTTTAAATATACAAATTAGTAAGTAATGCAGCCCTCCCTGTTATTGAAATCCCTGTTTCCCGAATTTCAATGGGAATTGTAGGACCTCTGGAATCTTTTACATCAGAGAATACTATATTCTAGTTATCCTTGATAATGTTGCCCAGTACCCCAGGGCCTTTCCCATGAGAAACAACACTACAATCATATTCTGAAACATTTAATTCCTTTTTTATCAAAGATGGGTTTTCCTAAGAAAATCCTTACCGACCAAGGCCCCACTTTCATGTCCCACCTTATGCAGGAAGTGAAATAAATGGTCAACATAAAACCCTATGAACCTCTGTGTTTCATCAACAAATCGGTGGCCTGCTGCTGCATTTTAATACGACTTTAAAATATATCCTTAATGTGTGGAAACCGATGGAAAGAACTGCAAACTGATGACACCATGAACCTTGTTCTCCGTGAGAAAAACTCCACATTCATTACTAGGCTACTCCCCTTTTGAGTTAATATACAGTAGGGAAATCAGAATGTACTCGACATGTTTTGAGAAACATAAGAGAGAAAATGCTACATTGCCCATATCAAATGCTGCTTCAAAACCTAAGCATTATATGATATAGATTGTCATCACTCACCTCTCCAAAGCCTAGGAACATCAACAGGTGCTCTATTACCACAAGACAGTTGCTAAATACTTTTTGGTTGTTGACCAGGTCTTAGTGTTATGCCTATGACTGTGAATAAGATGTAGTTGAAATGGTATGGACCCTAAATGATCCTAGAGCAGAAAGGACCCAATTACAATCTGGTTTCCCAGCCTGGTCAAAGACAAAAGACCCAAATCTATCATATCAACCTGCTAAAATCCTGGAAAACAGGGCACAGTAATTGTTGACTATGCTGCTGGAGGGGGATGATGAAAAAACTAATTTAATTCTTGATAATCTCAGTAGGAAACAGCAGTCGGACATCCAGGATTTACTGGCACCATTACCCAAAGTCTTTTCGGAGCAACCGTAGAGAGTCATAAATGTCTTCCATTCTATTAGAACACTTCCCTCTTCATGGGCAACTAGTCAAACTAATCCCTTTTCTGATCCCTGAGATTCAAAGACAGAATATAGCAGAAACAATAGTAAATATACTGAAGCATAGGGTAAAAGAACCATCTGACAGTCCCTGGTCTTCCCCTATATTGCTAGTAACCAAGCCTGATAACTCATTGCGATTCTGCATAGACTTCGGAGACTAAACTCTAAAATGTGTCCACAGTTATCCTATGCAAAGAATGGATGCCTAGGGAATGCCCAGTTTATCACCACCCTGGACTTGGTGAGAAGCTGTTGGCAAGTTACCTCAAATCTAGCAAATAGAGAAAAGACCAATGTTAGTACCACCATGGCCTGTACCAGTTTACAGTTCTCCTGTTTGGGCTACGTTGAGACCCTGATACACTTCAAAGGTTGATGGATATTGTTACAACCTTATTTATGCATGGGCCTATTTAGATGTTATCGTAATGCATAGTTCCAGCTGGGAAGAACATCTACGCCACCCATATGAGGTTACAAGGGCTTTAAAAAGGGCAGGACTCAGGGATTACCCAAAAAGGTAATCTCGCCAAAAGTGAACTGAAATACCTAGGTTACTTTGTTGGCAATGGTTTAATACACAGACAAAGTGAAAAAGTAATAGCAGTGGCCAAAACATCTGTCCCTAAACCTAAACGGAAGCTTAGAGCCTTAATAGGTATAGCCTGCTTTTCCCAGCAGTTTATCCCAAACCCTTTCAACCTGGCTGCTAGTCTGACAGAACACTGAGAAGCCCCAGAGTGGGGAGAGAACGTGAGGAAATCCCGGAGCAGGAACAAACCTGAGATTCCCCAGAGTGTGTTGAGTGAGAAAAACCCTGGAGAGTGAAGAACACCAAAAAGCCATGGAGCGAGGAGACCTGTGATTCTGCAGAGTGGAGAGAGAGAGTGAGACAAGCCCCAGATTGGGGAGAACATCAAGAAAGGCCATGAAAGAACAAAGAAATATCGAGGCTGAGTACCACGAATGAAATACACCAATCACGGGCTGAAAAGATACAAGTATCTTTTATTACTGTACAGTTTACAAAGCAAAACAGATAACTATCTGGCTCCCAATACATTGCAGTGTGTACCAGCCGACACAGAGAGGAGAGAGAGTGCTGGACATCTGAAAACTGGCATTTTTATACGTTTCCTACAATATTGTCCAGCCTCTCATCACATTAATAATTTGTGGTCTAGAGTTTGTGTCTAGTTCACATAACACATTTTACAATGTTATGCAAAGGAATACACAAGTTTGTACTTCCATGAGAATACAATAGTGATGCATGTTCTCGGATCCGTGGTAAGCCTTATTTCAAGAGTCTCTACAATGTAGTTCAGCTAAAGCATACACTCAAGGTTTTTTCTTCATTGTCCCAATGTTTATACAAGGATGAGGCTTGAGAGAGCAGACACAACTTGAATGGCAGTTCCTATGAAGCACAAGGTTTCTTTGCTCAGTTTAAACAGTTGGCTCTCGGACAACCTAAACATTAACAGAACTCAAAGGTCGTAAGGCTTGGCTGCAAGTCGAAAACACAGTGCACCATTTTAGAACATAGATCACAAATGAAAATCAAAATGGCGGATGAATCTTAAAATGGTGGCGAAGTTAACCCAAAAATCAGAACTTTGCAATGTGGTTTTCCGTGTAACGTGATTGGGCTTATGCCAATATTCATAAAAAGGAGGCACTATATAATTATGGTTTAACAGCCAGAGTGTGGAAAGAGAAAGAGGAAACCAGCAGAGTGGGGAGGGAGACTGAGACAAGCCCTGCTGTGGGGAGAGAACCAAGAAACCCAAGAGTGAGGCTAGAGAAACAGTGGACTCACAGAGTGGGGAAAGAGGAAGAGGAAGTGGGGGGAAAGGAAGAAATGCCTGGGTGATGAGTGAAAAGAAGAGGAGCCCTAAGCAGGGTGAAGGAGACTGATTTGCGAGAGAGACACAATGATCTCATTGGAAACCAATGATGGCACTCATCAGTACACAAACTATGTGCTTGGGATGTCCACATATGGCCTATGGAAAAGACAGACAATGATGGGATCAGAGCCAGCAGCCAACCCTATATTTGGGCAATATCCTAAAGTATGTCTTGGTTGTTTTATGTTTTCTTTTTGAGAATTATGGAAGAAACTAGTTTAGAGTAGGATTTGGGACGGATTAGCATCATTGACATCCTGACAGGCATCTCTTTTGACTTTCTTTTGTATAGAGTGGGGATTATGAACACACGCTGAGGGAAATACTAGGTCTTCTATCTTTGAAGAGAACATTTAACTCGTGAAAATCGTGCCTCCTTGTCCGTCTCCTGATTCTGACCTGTCCCAATGTTCATTCATGTTTGCATTTATACATATGGAGGTGTGTGTGTATTGTGAATGTAAAAATAAGCAAGACCACATCAGGCAGATTGTGTTTTCCAATCTGTAAAGAAGCTGCCTGTATTTATATGGAATGCTGTCAATGACTTTCCCATCCTCGAAAGTTAGGCGCCACCTTTCAATTCTTAATTTATTATTTCAAATACAACTGAATGTTCAGATTAAAACAGCCTACCTTGTCTGAAATCGGATGGATTGGAGGGATTGGATCAGAGATATTTCTTAATAAAGATAATCTATTATTACAAAAATAAAAATGCTCCCTTAGATAGAAGCCATTACAGTAGGCCATCAGATTCAACATCATCTGGCTGGCTTTATAAGAAGAACGTAAAACCTGGTTGGAGATGTAGAGCCTTTCTATTTTCCCTGATGGGGCCCATTGACCAAGTGGTGGGAGGACTAGTCCCTTCCTACTTGTGTTAGCCTGACCAATGTTGTGGCTAAACCTCTTGTGTTATGGTGTAGGATTGTGAAGCAAAAGGGGTTACATGATATCACAGGTGTCAGGGATTATTCAATTAGTGTGCCATACTTTAATGAAAATGATAGCTAATTATTTGTATACACCGGTTTGTTTCCCTACAAATAGCAAGTTTCTTTTTTACATTCCATTGCAGCTTATTCCCATACCTTACCCAATATATAGGTTTACGTTCCTTGCATAGAAAATACAACTGCTTTAGTGTGCCTACCTTGATAGAGTCCTTTCTATCAGTAACAGCTTTTGGACGCCTCTTAAATTAGTCTTGCATAACATAAATTAGGCAAATGTTATCAGTAGCGTGAAACAGTTATTAAAATAAATGTACTGATTCTTTTAAAGTAACAGATCATTCTTATTCATGTATTGGGCTCTGCCATACTTCAAGATGTTCCTGACAAGGGCAAACAGTAATATGGACATACCCATTCTGACTCTAGTTTTAAAGTGTATACACACATGAACGGCCCTGTATGAATGCAAGAGGGTTTATTTGAGTCAGGTGTATAAAAGCATAATGTTGACATGTCCATTCTAAATATTTCTTGCCAGAAAAATACACATCATATTTCTGTTGAGGACACCATTGACAATCTGAACAACTGCCTGCAATTATGTTTGAAAGGCAAGCCTTTCCTGAATAGGGAAACCTGACAACGAAAGTGGATGTGTTTGCTGTTGTGTGCTGCCTTTATATACAACAACCACATTCCTGATTTATTCAGCTTATCGAACGAGTGTTGTATTTACCTCTGATCTCTATTTTGTAAAAGTGCTTTCGTGCATAGGTTACATCACTGGCAGGCTGAAGCTCTTGGTCTGACACAACACAAAATATGCCTGCGTCGCAATCCTGCACAAGCCATCATGCTCGTTCGGAAAAGAGAGAACGAGGAACACATTCTGTCTCTATTGTAGTTCCTTGACGATCCACTCTCTGGAACATGCTCCTGATCAGCAATATGTTATATCCCTTTAAGCATAATGTAGGATAATAGTCTTCATTATGAGTTTTGTGGACATGTCGTTGGATTTACCACCAAACCTGTTTACCATTACCACCATCTGGTGATGGCAGAATTACTGCCACATTATGTGTGTAGTAACAGCAGTATTAGTCCTCAGTTAAGACTCAATAGTACTCCATAGGGATTCTGCAGGATTTATTGTGGAGGAAAGTTATGTTGGAACCCTGAAAATCGAACACCCCCAAGTTCAATGAATAGATACAGATTTAATAGGAAATCCCTCCTCCATTATAGTGATATAATCCACTGAAGGCGCCATCTTCATACATTGTGGGCTGACTGAAGCACTTTTTGAGGAAAGAAACATTGGATCAGCCCCTGAAGCAATGGAACGTCTAAAACAGCCCCACAATTAATTGTACCTATTAAACCAATATTAACACAGATGTAAGCAGTTTTTAGAGGAGGATTGGATTAAATCACAGTGTACCTTGAACATCAAAAGCCAGATTACAGAAACCTTGCACCACTGCAAGTTCAAAGTTGCACGGTATTAGCACTAAGGCAAACACACAGGGACATATTAGAAACCATTGCACCATAACAAGTGCAGTTTGTGAAGGTTTAGGCACCAGGGCAAACATTGCCTTAGTGCAAAAAATATACATTTTCGATGCATTTTTGCGCCAGGGAAAAGATTGCCCTAGTGCTAACACCATTCTAGCAAACATGCAGTGAAAATGTATCTTTTTTGCATTAAGGCACGTTTTGCCCTGGTACTGTAGAAGAGAACATATCATAACTGTCACCAGGTTGTCACCAAGATCTGGGGTAATGGTTGCAAAAATAGTGATAGCGGTGCTCCCACTCGATAAAAAAAACGATGTACTACTCAGCACAAGCTCCAGCGACCACACCACCTACAGTTTGCAAGAGCAGTGGAGACCAAAAACGGAGTTGTGAAAAATATTTCGTGACACTCTGCAGAGAGACTGGCCTCAAGTGGTCTGAGGCAAAACCATTAGTGTTATTCAGAGTACAGGACAGCCAACTGAAAATTGGGCTAAGCTCCTATAATGCGCGTTTTTGGATGTCTGGTGCATCTTCCCTCTTCACCACCAGTTACTTGTACATTGTGTTCACCTGATGGATGATTATATGATGGCATACTTTTAAAAGGTTTTGCTACTATTACACATATTTGCATGCTGGACCAGGATGCTTTACCAAAGATCCAAAGGAACCTGTGACTCCATCTAGCCTGGGGATTAGGTTGTCATCAAATAATTACAACACAAAATGGCACTTGCACCCAGATGATGTAAACTAATCCAGGTAATCTTGGTTACTGACACAGCTGTAAAAATTAGGGAGGCGGCCACATGGGTGCATGCATCTCATTTAGAGAGAAGTGTAACGTCAGATTAATGAGACAAGGTTGTTTGTGATTACTGTCTAGCAGGAATATCCTGCTGTGCACAGATGACATGTACTTCCTGATTGGTTGTCCAGTGAAGACTATGCTAAAGCTTTGGCAGGCATTGAACCCCCATTGACAGCTGCACTGATCCATCAAACTGAGGCCATTTCTACTTTTGTCCCTATGTCAACAACTGTTCCAAATGCATTGAAATAGCCCAAACAATAACATGTGTGCAATCATTTATCTGATTGTGTTTCTCCTCTGTATTTCATAGATCGTGATCAGTTCAAGGAGAGAATTGCTACTTGGTACAGAACAGTACAGCGGAGGTGTTGGTGTGGGACATCACGCCTCATGTGGTAGCGTGAAAGAAAATGAGACTTGATTCCCCTAAAGCAGTGGACATGGTACCTATACCAGACGAAACAGAAGTCGGGAGGGGGGAGCAATGATATCTACTGCTATTTGTTGACTCTCCTAACCCCAAAGAGCAAGAAAGTAGTAGAAAGGATGTGTATGAAAGATTTATTTGTACATGTATGATTATGTTGCCCCCTAGGATTACACTTGCTACATAGTTCTGGCATGTATTTTTCATGCTATGAATGTGAGAGTTCAAAAGCGTGATGCCAGTGTCACTGCAGTTATTATGGTATGAAATGGTTAGGGAGATAGATAGGTCCGGCTACAGATACACTCTCGTTAAAGCATCCTTAGGAACCATCACAATTTCATTGGATCTGTCTGCCATTCAAGTATCTTCACAGTTCCCTAACTGCAAATGGTGTGGCATTTCATCTAGCTCATCAGTGGCAAGTGTCACAATCCTACAAAGTTAGAAAGGTGTAGGGGGTTAGAGCATGGGAATGTTCAAACACAACTCTTGCAGCTTGCCACCGGTACTGAGGTCAGTCGCTATGTGACTGCATCAAACATTTAGAGAGGGCAATCTTATCACAAAGGCAAAGCTATTCAAGACGTATGTAAATATTGGAGAGCTAAGGATAATATGTGCACTCAGCTCAGTGACAAATGAACTGCTGACGACTGTCATATTGAAAATCAGATCCTCCTGGAATGGGACGTTAACAGTTCAGAAGTTCAAGATTGTCTAAATGACCAGTTTGTGAGCATCTGTGAAGATGTGCAGCGCAAAGATTGACCACAAGAGCTCAGAGAGAATATGGGAATGCCTGAGGATCTGTGGCCCCCGAGGAAAATGTGGAAATACAGCAGTTGGGCATGTCAAGGGATTCTGTTTACCTTCCAAGCCAGAAGGCCTATGAAAGTGTCTGAGCACCGACCCGACCAGTCATATTTTACCTGGCTCATGTGCTGGCTATAGTTGGACATGGGTGACTCACAGAAGTGTCTGTGAAGTGAAAGATCCAGGATCGCCATCTTGATCCCTGACAAGTGCCACGGTGATAACTTAATCTTTAATTAGGATTAGGAACAGATCGGTTATGATGGCCCCTTTAGCCTACACACATTAGTAAGTCAGAGGTCAGGTGCTGTTAGTTGAAAATAAAACAAGTTGGGCAGGGTTAGCTCTAAGCACCACTCTACAAGACACCAAATTGTTTTGAGCTAACGATAGTTGTATTTGGGCGAGAGGATCCTATTGGTAGATATTCACTGTCTGCCTAAGCCAAGTGCTTAAGTGCACTGTGTCTTCTGGCCAACGGAAAGGTCCAGAATGGGAACACCTCTGTCAACAATAACATTGACTAAAATCAACTAAGACCATCAACCTTTTACCTACAAGCCATTGCAAACATTGGTGAATTAAAAATGTTTTTCAGTGGCACAGACCTGACTAATGTGTATGACTCTGAGTGGCAAACATTTATTCCACTTATATTTCTTATTCTGCATTTTGGCAGAGCAGTAAATACAATTGTATGTCCAAGTGAAGCTGGTTTCACATTACACTGGTGTCAAACCACTGTGATCATTTCGGGGAGAAGTAAACTTTACCACATGAAGGGAAGGGTCTGGCATAGACAAATGAGGATGTTTGTCTATTGCTTGATTCTTTTTCCCCAATGTTGTTTTGGTTGAATTATTTAGCTTGGATGTATTACCATAGAAATTCGGGGGAGACTACCCACACTCCCCCCACTTCCCCTATCCACCCACCACCTCATCCATGTCAATATAGCCTAACACCATCTCACCAGCTACATTTTGGAGGGAACATGCAAGGCAAACATTTTGACATTCAATATACAACCAGGTGTTTATCGAACAATTGACCCAATACCATAGATGAATCCAAGAAAAGACACAACTCTGGGAATGCCTAAATTATTTAGTGTATGCGAGAAGGCACTGGTATGCTGGACTTTACTTGACAGTACTTTGTAATCAATATCCTTTTATGATGAATACAGCACTAGTGCATAGAAGCAACTATATGAAAAACGTATTCAAATACATGCTAACATGCTCTGTAGTTGAGTGGAGACACCAGTTGGTAACATCAATGTATACTAAATAATATACACACTTAAGCTATACAGAACATTGTCAAAGTCTTGAATGAATTATAGGTTATGCCAAATGCTGGTCTTCTTTGGGAAGAAATACTGTTCTCATGTGGACATGTGCCTTGTTTGGATGTCCACTAACACCTTTAAGACACAACCTTAAGAGGATATTTGGGTGTGTACTCACATGTACCCGTAAAAAGTTATCTAGCTCTTATAGCTTAAACATTGTGATCTTATTTTCACAATTGATTAAAATATTTAATGATTGCCTGAATCTGCCCCTGCCGACAACCTTTAATGGGCAGTAGACCCTCAGCTTCCACAAGCAAAGGATGATGTGCTGCTAACCTTCCAATCCATTCACAAGCAGAGAGTATGCACTCTGAGGCCACAGTACAAACTCGGCCCAATCATATGAATAACTCTCCTTGTAAATATTGGAAAGGACTACTGCAGGCACTGAGTAGCAAGAAGACAGCGTATTCCTTTTCTCAGTAACTGAATTATCTATTTTCTCCAGTAGACAATGGTCTTGTTGGTTTTGTTAATTCATCTTGGTCCCCTAACATAAGTCATGTATCATTCTTAACAGGTACACCAATAATATAGATCATTCCTTCGATGCCTTCTATCTCACTGTGAAGCCTCCTGCACAATGTCAGACAAATGAGACCAATAGTAGAAAGAAACAGAAAGACAAGTATAATATGGCATCTCCACACAGAGCGGATGCAGCCATGATGGCCAATGGCTACCTTTTTCATAAACAAATGGATTGAAAATGTATCATAGGCTTTGCTATTCAGAAGCAATTTTTTAAACACTGTAATGCATTTTCACTTTCAAGCTCACAGGAACTGGATTTGTATTTGTGACCCTTCCCATTATGGTTCCAAGAATCCTGAAAAACAGCCTACAATTGTAACTCTGAGAACAGGTGTATGCCTACAAAATTTGAAACATTTAAAAGAAAAAAACAAACCTTAAACTGCATACAGAACCACAATACTTGTTGCAGCACAACTCTAATTTCATAGCAGTGAAATCACTACTTCAAGATTTCAAAAATGCAATTCCTTTATTACAGGAACACCCGTTTGCTGTATTGATCCATAGGCCACCACACGCATGCTGAACTTGGGAGCACTACCTAAGCCTTACACATTTTTTATTTGGCCCCATTCAACAGAGGGGTAATGGGATTCCAAAAGGGCACTTCATTTGGCACATCGTAAATAGTTCCACTAGTCCTGTGAGTTTCCACGTGGACCAATTTTAAGGACAATACCTTCCATGTCTTTATGGTCTGCATGGCACCCCTGGTGTGCAAGTGAACACTTGTTCTTTTGCTTAAAGTCGGAATGGATGGGTTCGAGCTTGACTTTGCTAATAACAGAGACAAATAGGAGAAAGACCTGGAAGAAATGTGTTCAATTAGTGAACAGGGAACACACTAACACATAATGAGTGTGTAGCGTGTCTGCAGCTGTATGGAGAGTTTTATTAGGGTATCAGCTGTGCAGTGGTTAACTATGTTAGGCATTTATTTTGCAAGAAGACTAACCAGTTTGTTTTACATGACCCTGTGTCATCAGAGTGTGCCTTAGCACTCCACAAAGCTGATCACTCCTCCTGAACACTTCTGAGCATTGTGATTAGAAAGGTGATCTAGCTCTATAGGGTGGTTTCAACTACATTTTCATCACAACATGTTCTGAACAACCTGTCAATGCTTAGTCGTGGGACCCAGTACTCTGTGGTGTATGCTGTACATATCACATGTATTTTGGTCTGTGTATGTCAATTTTAAGGAAGTAATATGTCAGGGAGTATGTGATGTCACGAGTAGAATGGGTATGTTATGAAGTGTAGAATGTCCAACCCAGTGTTCCATAGCCAGTCACTTGGAAAGATGGGACCTGGCTGGTGGGCACCACAGGGTCCTCTCCTTAAGAACTTAAGGAATTATCGGAATTAACGATGGAACTTAAATAAAACACGTATAAAGACATTCCTGAGTCTCTCTTTGTATTGAGGTTGGTTGCTTCTCTTAGACCTCTCCTTTCTTTTGCGTGTATTTGCATTGGTGAGTTCCAGATTTTTGATGAGATGTATGAAAAGACTGATCCACTGTATTTCATTTTTGAATATTGTTTTGCGTCCAGGCGTGTGTCATTGCTACATTTCAGGGTTCTTTGTGGTCTATAGATTCTGCTCCTTGACCATTAATTTCCCTTTGGATAATGCAATGAGTGTTTTGAATTGGATCCTTTTATTGAATGGTAGACCTTGTAGACATTGTAGGGATCGTAGTGCTGGTGTGATGTGCTCTCTTTTACAGAGGCTGAGTGGAACCAAGAGGACTGACAGAACTGCATGTGAGTAAGTGAACAGACACTAGACTGATGAGCATGACCAAACAAAAAGCAATACTATCTGACTGAAACTGCAATAGTCACTTGGCTAGCCTCTGATCACAGGCCCAGGTCCCTTGCCCCACCAACTGGACACCTGCACTGCCTCCCGGGCAACCCCTGCACTTGTGGGATGTTTCTATATCCCTACAGTCCTCACCAGCTCTTGATGTCTGCACTTACCCCTGCACTTGCCAGTCGGTGGCCACACTTGAACCTACTGTTTTTATTTATTCCATTTGTTTTGTTACTTTTGATTGTTTACTGTCCCTCCCCCTACCAGCACTTTCCCTTTCCCCCTCCCCTGCACTTGCACAATCTCAATTTCACCTGGCCTAGTAAGATTGTTTTCTCTGTCTTCCCTCTGTTCCCCCTCCCTTGCCTTATCGCGTTTTGAAACACTTGTGTATCGTTGCGTTATAAATGCCATATCATATTATATCACTAGGCTTGAGTTGAAACTGGCATTGAATGAAAAGAAAAACAGGAAATAGCCTTTCTCTTTCCAAGGTTCTGCGAGTACAACACCATCCCAGTCGCCATCCAGGCCACACACACCATCTTGCTTTTAGGGAAGGAACTCAAGACCTTACTCGTCAGTCCACACCTCAGTGTCACTGAGATCCTTGAGTTCCCACATCACATCACATCCCCATGTCCGGATAATCTCATTTTAACCATCAAGCTCTAGAGTTGCAGATGAGAGACAGGAGCAGGTTTATCTTTCTAATAATTCAAATCAACTGAAATGTTAAAGGTCAAACAAAAGCACACACAATAGAAAATAAATATACAAACTATTTTTGGCAGAGAAGGATTATTGTGAGAAACAAGGTGCCCTGACACTTTGATATGTGTGCAAGGGCTTCAGATTGAGGCAAAAAAGAAGGCAACCTGCCAAAGTTGCCAACAGTACATGAATGAGACAAAGGGTGATTTGCCTTATATCTGCGCACAAAAACACAATTCGAACTAAAGTTAGCATGAGTGTTAATTGGAGAATTCTTGAACAGCCTGAAACGTGTTTCGAGCTAAGAGGCTCGTCATCAGAGGCTGGTAATTCTGTACATCATTATAAAAAGATTCAGATCATCAAATCAAACAAGGATCAACATAATTGAACACAATGGGTTAGCACTGGTTTAACAACAACCGCAAATCCAGGCAAGGGGTACATGTGTGGGAAGACCTGCAAAATGATAAGTCATAAGAGGGACAGACATAATAAACCGACATTAATGTGCATAAAGTAAATTGTAAACAATTCATCAGATTGCATGTTTTTTTAAAAGGATATAATGTAATGTATCCACAATTGCCAGAGTCGTAGTAGGATATGTAAATTTAAGAGAGAAACAAAGAAAAAAGCCACATTGGCATCAATTAATAGGCCAAGGAGATATTTAACAATAGCATGAAAGGTAATGTCTCTCCAACTCAATGGACATACCAAAACAACCATAGTTGAGTAATATATTAACTTGTATTTCTTGTGAGGTGGGTCAGCCTGACTGAGACATTCATTTGGAAATTGAAATGTTATTAAATATAGTCCATATGAAGAGAAAAAAGAGAAAGTACTGGAAGTATTAATGCTTACCAATGTATTAGTTCATATTTCAGATCATAAATATTTTGAGCTCCATTGTGGGAGAAAGGCAGACAAAACCCACTTAAGATAGCTATTTAGTAATTATATCAGATTAAGCACTAGAAAAAACGTGCAAAGTAATAACTAAAAAGGCATACCTAAATATATACCGCTTCCATTGCGTAGAGATGCCTGCATATCAGGTAAAAGTAGGCGAATTGCACAGAGAAAAATGGAGGGGGCAGAAAGGAAAGAAAAAAGACTAATTACAAAGTGATACTGCATAAATGAAGATTAATTGGTCACATGCGTAGCCCCTCAGACTGATTATGAGGTCTAGGGGCTTACGCGAAAGGCCCTCACTCACCGGCGTCTCCGCCAATGTGAACTGGAGCCGAGGCTCCGCGGTTCAAAGCCGCCGTAAATAAACACTGCGGCGTTCGTGCCGAAGCTAGAGCGTACGCGGCATTTGTGTAACTGGCTCTTGAGAGTCGCCATGTTAGATTTGTATTTACTCACGTATACCGCGCTCGTAGCCCTGCACTTTAAGTTCACCAACGATGGGTGATTGGAAAAAGTAAAAATTAACTGATAAATATATAGTTAGTACGATCTATAATATATGTGATTTAATTTTTAATCTTAATTCAAATTAAGGAAATTCACTGATGATTAGTCAGAATGGAGGTATAATTGATAAAATAAGAAGAGCAATTTAATAGGGGCCACTAGCGGCTGTGAAGCAGTTAATTAGTACTGGATTAAATTGTACGTAATGGCAGAGTCATGCATCTGTGGTCCCGAAAAGAGGGGTAAAATAGGGGGGGGACCAAGTCTGGCCCTCTGCATGGGGCAGAATGCACAAGTATGCATATAGGAGCCCAACATACATACTATGATTTACCTAGGTAGTAACCCTGTTCACTTGTGTCCTAAAACCATAGTCTCTGGTAAATCGCGTATCTGAATAACGATTTGACAAAAAGAGATCCTTATGTGAAAAGGATTATGCTAACGTATACATAGAGCGGGAGAGACAACCTTACGTGCAAGAGACACTTACATTGCCAAATTTAACTAGTGATTAGTTCCTTGAGGTAATGTGTGTAGTTTACATCTATTAGAGGAACACAGATAGTTCATGGTCGATGTTACGATCGTGTGCGACTGTGCAATACTGGCAAATAAGTCTGGCTTCAAGTTGTCTCAAATTCAGGACTAAATTACCACCACGTTGAGGCAACGTAACTTTTACCATGCCCGCAAATCTGATGTTGGATTTGTCACGTTCAGTTGAGGAGGGGGTCAGGTGCAAGGTTTCACAGGGGGCCTTAAACGTTCACTTTGCAAGTAACCTCATACAGGAGTTCGCCTCCAAGTGCTGACATAACTCTTGCAATCAAGCAGAGCTGATTCCTGGTTGCCTATGATAAACTACACTGGTTTCAGGATTAAAAGGATGTATCCATGCACACCTCAATGGAACAACCTCCTTGATGAATACAAGAGGCATGAAAGCACTTGGAGAAGAACATTGCTAGAGTGAAAGGTAAACATAACCTCCTTTCAGAATGGTTAGAGTACAGTCAATATCTACTTATATTGACTGCATTCTGAACAGACAGTGAAACAACAATGGAATTTCTAGAAAAGATTTTTCTCAACAAGACTCTTCCTCTCTGTGAGGATTTTATTTTGCTGCAACATGCTATTTAACACAGGAAATGGAAAGCTAACACACTGAAAATTGCTTTTGTTTACTTTTACATGACACAGGGCGCAAGCACATGTTAAACCTGTTCGAGTTCAACCAAGTTTTCTTTAAATTGTTTAAAATTTTGTAATACAACCATGTTAATGAAATACTTCTGAATAAAACTACTTTTAATTTTCAAACACAGCTTACTATTTCATTTTCTCACTCTTAATGTAACATTCTTTACTGCACCACCAAAACACCAAAACATGTATTACTACTATCACCATGTGCTAAAGCCTTATGGACCTTTGCAGGGCTCAT
The DNA here is from genome assembly GCF_040938575.1 of Ambystoma mexicanum. Taxonomy (NCBI): domain Eukaryota; kingdom Metazoa; phylum Chordata; class Amphibia; order Caudata; family Ambystomatidae; genus Ambystoma; species Ambystoma mexicanum. The sequence goes on along the minus strand of NC_090934.1, from coordinate 611,528,631 downwards.
TATCACTTGGGATAAAAATCCTTCCCCAACGTATGGCCCTTGTCTACACCTTAGGTTATAACTTGGTAGATGGTCATTATGCCATCATAATGAATACTCCCTCAGTCTACAAACCTATGTTATGTGAGATATCCAAGAGCAGGCACACATCCATTGGCAAGGGTTTTACTTAATTCTGATAAGATAGTTTGTTGTGCTGAACATTTGCTCAGTAGTCAAAAGGTCACAAGCTCAAATGCTTTCTGGATTGAGGTGTCTTTCAATTCCACAGAGAATGATTAGAAAATACATGCATCAGATTCGTTTTGATAGTATATGTGTCACTGTGTTGATATGGCACCCATTGCCAGCGATACCCATGTTTTCCATATTGCATATTTATCTTTTATAGCACACTGTTTATTTCTCTTAATCACATCTGTCAAAAGACTGACAGACGATGAGTTAAGTCTCCTTGTAGTGATTAACAATGAAATGTGTGATGATGATATATATATATATATGTATATATATATATATATATATACATATATATATATATATATTCAGTGAAAACAACTTTTTTAAAGGGACGTTATGGTTAAGTTGCGCTACTAAAAACCTATGAAATTCAGTGAAAAAACTTTGTTAAAGGGACGTTATGGTTCCAAGTAAAACCGAAAAACCCTTGAAATTCGCCAGTTATGGTAAGCTAAGCAACCATAACTGGCGCCACCACCGTGCACTGCTAAGCCTAACACTCAGGACATCAAAGATGACATCATAAAAGTACATTTTCAGTTAATCCATAATATTTTTCAATAAAATCTCACCATGTCACAAGTCCCACATAGCAATCTTGAGTTTCTATATACCTTTTGAAACTTTCCGATCCTTTTTTTGTGTTCGATCTGTCCGCGCACATTGCGCATGTCTGCGGACCGCGCACAAGCACCTCTATAAAAGACCACGCCCAAGAGCTTATTCCCATTGTGTTTCTGGCTATTCTTCAGAACACAGTGATTTTTGCTGCCATCATCGACATGGCATCCTTGGCTGCTGAACTGCCACTTGGTGCTGCACCTGCTTCAGCACCACCACCACCCCCTCCACCACCACCACCTCCCCAAGGGCCTGAAGAGGGGAACAAGACTGAGGATGTGGAGGAGGAAGAAGAGGATGATGAGAATGAGGTAGAGGAAATCCCTACTACCCGCACTAGGCGTGAGTCTTGGGTGTGGCAGTTATTTACCATTCATGGGAATGGTCCTAAGGCTCGTGCGAACCATGTTACCTGCAATGAGTGCAAAATGATACTCAGTCGCGGGAAGCACGGTAACTACAGCTTTGGGACCACTATTATAAAGCGACACCTGAGGTCATTTCACTCTGGGGCTATTCGCAGGGTTGTACCTTGCAAAGAATGTAGCAGGTTGATTTCCTCTACTTCATCCTCTGTTTCTGATCCTGTCACCACAAGGACCACCTCTGTGGGACAGCGTCTTTCTCAAGCTGCCTCACAGGCCATACAGAATGCTGATGACCCTTACCTTTCGAGGGTCACAGTTGTAAGTATGTACTGTGACACAGTACTCTGCAGGGGGGAGCGACTTCGGAGTGCTTTTGAGACTATCGTCTCAGAGCACGAGAAGACCTGCTCACTACCCAAATAAAACCCACTCTACATCTTCCTCTCTCAGCTCGCCCTTTCTTATCCCTGTGGTTGGTGTCCCCCCCTTTACCCTCCTTTACCCTCCTCTCCTAGTGTGTCGTGTCTGAAAAACCAAACAAAATACAAAATTACAAAAATCAAAAAAAAATAAGGCTCTTTTCAGAGCCGCCTTTCCCAGTTAAAAAATAGAAGTGAAAATAAATGAAGCAGGGCTCTTTGTATTTTTTAGAAATCCGCGAACAGTTCGCGAACATTAAAAAAATTGGGTTACTACTCCATCACAAACATTGTAATTTTCTCTAAGTGGTGGCTCTGAAAAGAGCCTTTGGGTGGTGTTTGTAAGTCAAAAATTGTAAATGCTTAACATCAACTTCAAAATCGTTGTTGTAATTCCAAAAAAGGTCGCAATGCATTTTGTACATTTCTTAGAAAAATCTGATTGCCAGCATAAGTAAGATGGACTCCATCTCTGCGAAAAATGTATGTACTACAAAACATAATATTTTCATTGTGAAAAGAAGACAAGCCACAAACAGCCTTATTAACATTGCGCCTTGCTTTTTCCATTTGTGGACCAAATGAAGAAGAACGAACGAAGCCACGAAGCCACATTTGTCTCTGCGCAATCCGTGAAAATATCACTTGCGAATTAGGAAACATGTCCATAACCTTCCTCAGTCCTTCTTTCATAGCAAATTGCAAATAGATTCCAGTCACATGCCCTAAACTGTTCCCTCCACAATGAATTACAATTATGTCTGGATGTTGCTCTGTCTCCAAAGTAGCACACAGAGGTAGCAAATCCAACCACTTCATTCCACGTACTCCATGCCAGTGTACTTCCACATGTGGGAATCCAAGATCTACAGCTACTCCACAGCTTTCTGCATGCACCTTCAACCAATGTATCCACGAATCTCCTAAAATCCAAACAATCTGTTTTCTGAAACACACAGCCATAGCTATCTTTTGTTCTCTCAGCAAAAAGAGTATCTCAAAAAATCTCTCCTGGCACAACACACCCACCAAATTTTCCTGACCGATCCCTTTCAGTGCTTATTCTCATTTGCATGACTTCTGAACCCAAAAATCCCCGGATGTAACTCCCGATGTCCTGGAACTACCGCCATGTCCGCGGACATATCGTAACATGAACAGCCCTTCCACCATTTCCACTACACTCTCTCTGCCATTCCCTCATTGGATGTACCTCAAAAATCACATGACCATGCACCAATCACATTCAAGACCTCTACATCTAACTGCATCATCATAGATCAGCACTGCAAATGTACTCTGAATCTCTCTAAGTACAAGTGTCATATCATTGGCAAGCAGCATCTACCACAAATACTGTACAACTCTTCAAGATTTCTACTTGCAGCTCCATGCATATCCATATGCATGAACACAAACTTCAGGTATGCATATTTTCTGTATAGTACATGACATAGCTCTCAACCATTTTTATTTTACAGACGGGTGAAATCACCTGATTTTGTTTTTAGCGGGTGAGACGCCCATTGGAATGAGTGAGCGTGCAGGAGGCTTGGCGGGTGAGTCTGCCCTTTACAAGGCGTGTGACACCCGCCAAAAGCGTGTGACTTGAGAGCTATGGTAGATGAACACATTTTCAAAAAGACTTTTACTTTGTAAAATCTGTTAAATGAATTTACTATACTTTTTTCAATTTCCTAAAATCAACTACCACTTATACACCTTTATACTTTTTACTTTCTTTAAACACACACACTCAAATCATGTTAAACTAACATTTTTTAAATGAAATATATAGACTACATATATTCAAACAAAATTGCATGCAAACACAATCTATGTTTAAACCTTTATAAAAATACTTATACGATTTCATATTTTTTGTTTTTATTTATTTATTTACTTAATTACTTTAAATTAGACATGACATTGAGGCGCTATTACCTAGAACAGTTTACTTACAGAAATAGTGGTATTCACTAATATATTATGCATTTCACAAGACATAGTAAAGATATTTTATTTTTGCTACAGTTAGTCATTCAATACAATTTGTTCATTAAGAACATATAATATGCACTGAACTGATGCAATGTATCTTATGTAAATAAATTAGTTCAATGGTTTTACAGAAGGCACTGAGGATTTCAATTAAAAAAATCAATATCTAAATTAATAACAGTGCTATATACAAACAAAGCTACTAATTTGAAGCTTTCACAGTTGCAGTGAAGACCAGTTTCCTGAAAAGAAGCAGCCAAATTCGAAGAAGAAAGAAAAACTAAGAAGTTAACTGTTAATTTAAAAAAAAGTAAGTAAAATATCACCATATTATTTATATTATTAATCAAATATACTATAACATTAATACCAGCTATTTTGGTTTCTTAAAATAGAGATTTTGTACCATTTTGTCCAAAAATGTCCATGTCGTAAACAGCGATTTACAACCAGAATGGCCCACAAATTTCTATTTTTGGACACACAAATTAGCCAACTGAACCACTACAATTTTCATATTATAGAACAAACAACTGTTTTAATTGTATACATTATGTTTACTATTTGTACTTTTCCACACCACTAGCTTACTTTTTTTTGTCATCTGAACCCCAGTTTAGTGACACATAAATTCAAGAATACCTACCCCTACTAGTTTTAGTTCCCAATGCACAATCACACACCATTACATACATCTTTATCATCTTACTCAAACACTCATGCACACAGCACACATACATTCCAGAAGACCCCAACCCATATCTTCTTTATTTTTTTCAACAGACCCTAAAGAATGCCTACCAAAAGACAACTCCGTAGAAAGCAACGCAAAATTAGAGCAAATGAAAATAAAGGTGTCTAACATAAGCATCCATCTCTAGCAGAATTTGTAAAAAAAGTTGAAACAAAACAGCTAATACAATCATTTAGTGAAACAGAAGAAGTTTCAAGTACAACAACTTTGCTTCCTCTATCAAAATGTAAAACAAAGCAAAAAACAATTAACAGAAAATCACCTATCAGTACAGATAAAACTACTTCTTCAAATTTTAATATAGTGCAAAGTAAGCATACCAAGAAAAGTATTTTAGCCAAAATATACCGTCACAAAGTCCATCAAAATCTTATAAAAACAGGAGAGAAATCAGGTTCAAAGCTTAAAACCTATCGTAGGAAATTAATCTTAGAAGCATTGATGGACAGTGCAATTCTTCTCAAAAGAAATGTATTTATTTTAGTGTTAAACAAAATGAAACCACTAACAAAACTAATAACTAAATTACAAAAAAGACTTCTCAATAATGTCAACAGAAAGAACTTCTTAAGTATCTGCGGAGGTGAATGGAATCACACTACGAGCACAGAACCATATTTTAATGAAGAAGCGTACAAACAAAAGCAAACAAATACAATTGCCATAAATAGCAGTGGTCGAGGATATGAAAAAGTGAATAATACCATAATGGAACAAGAAGTACTCCTTACAAAAATATGCCCTGAACACTTAGAATTACCCCTCCATTCAACTGAATCAGAACATCTAGTGTACAAATGGCCATGCACGTCAATGTGTAACATTCCCAAACAATGTTTCAAATCTTTACACCAATTCCTCAATAAATATGTAAAAAGCAAAGACAAAATCAAAATTAAATTACTGCAAAATATAGATACCTGTCCAGTGCGCAAGTACACAGGACTACAAGGACATTCATTGGCCTGCATTACAGGACCTACTTGTAAAACCACTTTCCATGATATCAAAAGGATATCAACACATCATTCAACTATAAGAAATCTAGTCTATAAACTGTACTATGCTAAAAGTCCTGCTTTAGCACTAGCAAAGTTAAATAACATCCTTCTACATGGTACAGCAAAAGACCTACTTGAAGAAATTGACTATATCCAGAAAAAATATTTTGGAAGTGAAAGCCACTTACAGAATGAAATAGCTTTAATCCAAATTAGCAACAATTCTACACATGGCAACCTTTTACTAAACACATGCAAAAAAGAAATACTAAAATTTAAAAGTACATCAGCTGAAGTACCAAACTATGTGTGTGTATGTTGCCGCAGAACTTTTTCACTATATCCAGAAAAAATATTTTGGAAATGAAAGCCATTTACAGAATGAAATAGCTTTAAACCAATTAAGCAAGAATTCTATACATGGCAACCTTTTGCTAAACACATACAAAAAAGAAATACTAAAATTTAAAAGTTTGCTGAAGTACCAAACCATGTATGTGTATGTTGCCGTAGAATTTTTTATAAAAGTAACACAAAACTGTGGACCTATCATACAAAATAGAAGACAATGAAGATTCTAAATGGTTTGAATTAGCTCTCTACCTTCTAGCAGAAAACAAATATGAAATAACTGAGCCCTTAATACTTTGCAGTTATTGCACTACAAAACTTGACAACAACCAAACTCCTTCACGTTCTATCACAAATAATTTGGAATTATACCCAGTACCAAAACCTCTACAACAACTTAATTTATATGAGAGCATCATAATTCAAACAGTACACAAATTTCAAGCAATAATACGCCTTAAACCAAAAACAGCAAAATTACCTCCCTCTGAATTGGTAAAAGGCATTCGTGGAAAAGTAGTTTATTTACCATTAAATCTAAAAGAAAATGTGCATACTCTAGGAATGCAACGTCCAATGCTGCAATCTTTAATTATATTAGTAAATGGAGTACCTACAAAAGACAAAAAAATATGGCAACAGCTGGTAGATTTATATAAAGTTAGACAAGCCTTCCAATATCTTAAAGAGAATAATGAATATTACAAAGAAATTAATATTGAAGAAAACTTGAAAGATACAACTGAAATAATTCAAGAAACACAAGAAGCTGGTCAATTTGAGCTACTAGATCCTGCTACAATATCAAATACTTTAGACCAGTATACAATTCATCCTTTGCACTGTAATGACACCGTACAAGATGTACTGGAAACTTACCAAATGCGTCAAACAAAAGGATCGCCAATCAGTATATGGGAAAAAAGTATAGAAGCACATGCTTTTCCTCTACTCTTTCCTACTGGCAAAGGAGGAAGGTATGATGATAGACCTATTCAAATATCAGCTTCAGAATACCGCTCATTGCGGATGTATTCTGAAGATCCCAGATTTAGACAAAATGTGGAATACATATTCCACCTACTCTTTGAAAGTGAACTAGCAACTTTATGTTACGGAGTTGCACACATATTAAAATCAGGATCACACTTTCAAAATATGACAGCTACACAATTATTAGAGAAAGTGCAACAAAAGGATGAGGTTTTACAATCAAATATTACAAATCTATTAGCAAATATGCGTGGTACTAAAGAGTACTGGTTTCGACGTCATGGAGATGTACGTTGTATGATCAGAAACCTTGGCCCACCCACTTGGTTTGTTACATTAAGTTGCGCAGAATATGCATGGGAAGATTTACATGATTTCCTACGCATATCAAATAAAAACAAAACAAACATAGATATTCTAACACCTGGAGAACTTTGTTCTATGGATCCTGTTAATGTTTCAAGATATTTTCACCATCGCTTCATTGCTATGCTACATTTTATTTGTAATAAAACTGTTCCTCCCCTTGGAGAAGTGCAACACTTCTTTTGGAGAAAAGAATACCAAGGCAGAGGAGCACCACATATCCACATGCTTTTATGGATTAAAGATGCTCCTAAATTTGGTCAAGACAGTGATGCCACTGTTTTACAGTTTATTGAAAAATATGTCACTTGTGAAATTCCATCAGAAGCCACAAATAGTGATCTTCGTGCACAAATTTTACAATTTCAAAGACACAAATGTGGAAAATATTGTCGTTGCAAATACAAAAACAAAGGCAAATACTACACCAAATGCCGATTTGGTTTCCCTAGACCAGTTAAAAATACAGGTCAAGTAAACAACCTCATGTCTTCAGTTAGACATACTGTTAAAGGAAAGTCACCTAAAAATACATAAAAAGAAAAGAAGAAGAAAAATATATCAATGATTATAATGCAATCATTGCCCACTTATGGAATGCAAACATAGATGTGCAGTACATTGCAGACAATTCTACTGCAGTTGCACGATATGTCACAGCATACTTAACTAAAGCAGAAAAGACAGAGCTCCAAGACCTCTGGAATGACCTGTCATCAGACAAAACAGTATCTCAGAAAATATACAGCTTGGGCATAAAAATGCTCACCCATAGAGAATGTGGATCTTATGAAGCAGCTGATCGTTTAACTGGTACTTCATTATATGGTAAATCTGAAAATATAGTATGGCTAAGTCTTGGTCCTGCTAAATCTAGAAAAAGAGTCCTAAAATCATATGAAGATATAGAAACAATAGCCAAACATCAAACATGATCACAACAGCCAAGACATTTTAAAAAACAATTTATTGGACACATACTACCCAAACAGAAGTAATACTTTGGAAAACATGTGTCTATACCAAATAGCCCAAAACTACACATACAAAAATAATATGAAACCCGATGAAAAAAAAGGTAAATATAGAGTGTCAGACTGTGAAGGCAGCTTAGTTAAACTCACTAAACCAAATTTAATTAATCATATCAAATTGTCATTGAAGACTCCTCAACATAAAGAAGTATATTACATGTCCCTGCTACAACTCTTCAAACCATGTAGAAAAGATGAACAATTACTAGATAACTATGACTCATATGAGGATGCTTTCAAAGCAAATGAAAGCACTATAACTGATGTAAACTTTACACAGTACAAAACAATGTTGCACAATGAACAACAACATGAAGAAGAACTCCAAGCTCAACTAGATAAGGAGACTCCTGACAGTAGTCAACCTTCTGTAACAGGAAGCCAAGAACCACTGGGAGAACCACTAATAACAAATGAGGCAGAATTAGCTATGATAGAAGTAGAAAACACCATGTGTCAGTATGAAGATAAGGAAGACTTAACTATACTACAATCAAAACTAAACAATGAGCAAAGTAGCATTTTTCAAGAAGTAACAAAACAAATTGCACATGGTGTAAAACATGAAAATAAAGAATGTTCCTGCCATAATTATAAACCTATACTACTGTACGTCAGTGGTGAAGCTGGTTCTGGCAAAACATTCCTAATCAAAATCATTAGTAAGTTCCTTCAACAATTGACAAACAACAAACTGTCAGCTGTTGTCACTGCCCCCACAGGTTTAGCTGCCTACAACATAGGTGGTGTTACATTACACCGATTACTACTATTACCAGTAGAACACCAGAACAAATTAGACTATTACAAACTTTCTGCAGAAGCTGCAATGGAATTACGCAGAGTATTGAAACAAATGAAAATGCTACTAATAGATGAAGTGAGCATGGTCTCCAACCTGATGTTAGCTTTCATTCACCTCAGATTACAAGAAGTACTCAAAACAGACTATGAAGAGCTCTTTGCAGGAAAACACAGTATTGTTTTTGGAGATCTGCTTCAAATAACACCAGTAAAAGGTGAACCTATTTTTAAAACATTAGGGCACAAACTCTGCCGAAAAACTGTTAGCAGCATTGGAAATGTCAACCTTTGGCAACATTTCCAATACAGAGAATTAACAGAAAACATGCGCCAATCTGCAGATCTAACTTATGCCAACATTTTAAAAAGTTTGAGAGTTGCTATACTTTCTAAAGAAGCAGAAGCAACATTGAAAACCCGGCACATTAATGCACTTAATGGCAATAATGCATGTGCTACAGATGTTATGGAACAATTAGCCCACAAAAATGTCAATTGTATGACCTTAATGCCAACTCTTGCAAGCTGTTTCAAATTCAATTAAATCATGCTAAGTAAAGAAATGCAACCAATAATGGAAATTAGCGCCACAGACAAACTAGATGTACATGGTATGACACTACCCATGTGTGACCAAGCCACAACAAGACTAAACAATTTAGAAAAATCAATCTCAAACACAGCAGGCTTAGAAAAGATGTTAAAATTATCCTTAAATTGCAGAGTAATGCTTAAACGTAACCTTGACGTGGACCAAGGACTAGTTAATGGAGCACTGGGTACAGTTGTTGGCTTTCAAACATACCCACGTGACAACAAAATTCAGTTTGCCAATATACTCTTTGACAAACTTTCAGAAGTAAAACGTATAGGACGCTCAACAGCTAGATTCCTTCTCTTCAAAGATATGTATGTACACAGAGAACAATTTTCTCTAACTCTTGCATACGCAGTCACAATTCATAAACCACAAGGTCTTACCCTAGACAAAGCAATGATAGATATTGGTAACACAGTCTTTAAAGAAGGCATGAGCTACGTAGCACTATCACGCTTACGTACACTTGACGGTCTATTTCTAATCAACTTTGATGCAAGTAAAGTAAACGCTGATATTCCTTGCACTTTAGAATATAATAGACTTCGCTCACTATACACTCCCCATCTAAACACATATTCTGTTCTACAAAAACTAAAACGTTGTAAAAGAAAACTAGATCAAACTGAAATGCAACAGGACGTCACTGCAAATCCTCCAAAGAGAGTAAAAGAAACTAATACTTCATCAAGTACCACAAACAAAAAAGAATCAATTAGAGAAAGTAAACCAGGTACTTCTTTAAAGAAGGAAGACAAACTCCAAAAAAAGCAGTTAGATACAGAACTACCTGGACCATTTAAATTCTCAAATATAGTTGGTGTAAGTTGCTATGCAAATGTAGCAATGAATATTCTATTTCAATTACCACCAATTGTTGACAACATTTACTCACACAGTACAGACCCATTGTGTTTGCAAATGTTAGTACTTCACAGAAATGCAGCAAACAATCCAGACAACACATATAGTGTTTTTGGAATAAGACGGCAATTGGACTACTGTAATGGAATGGTGAAATTCACTATAAACTCACAGGAAGATCCACAAGAATTTCTAACGTACTTACTACAAGTACTGGAAAACAAAAACATACCTATAAATGAAATCTTTCAGATTTCATACATGTGGAAACATACATACACTCTCTGCAATAATGTGACTCAAGAAGAAATCCCCAATGAACGCTTCATATATATATCAATACCAAATTGTGAATCCATTCCATTTCAGCAACTTGTACAAAATGCAAACCATGGTAGATTATGCTCTACCTGCAATTCAGATAATCGCTCCACGTTAGTAATACAAACACATAGTAAATACGTAATACTAATGCTTCTACGTTACAATGCAGATGGTACCAAAAACAACTGCAAGCTGCCGGATTCACACCTGGTCAAATATCACTTGGTAAGAAAACCTTGACAACAATATGTATAATCTACCACGCAGGAGCCACAACCAATTCAGGGCACTACACTGCATACATAAAAAAGAAATGTGGATGGTTTGAATGTAATGATAGTACCATTACTCTAAAGCAGAGATTACCAGCAAATCTTACAAACGCTTATTTGATGTTCTTAAAACCAAAATTTGATAAATAAACTGTATTTAAACCTTTAAGTAAATTTGTGTTACAAAAATATAAACTGTTAGAATACTCCAAAAGCTATCTAACTGCTCAAAGATTCTACAACAACTAATCAGATAAATGAATACCACTAAATTAGACCAAAAAATACACAGTTAGAATACGCCAATTGGTATCTAACTGTCCCAAAATTATAAATGTGTGTTAAAATAATATAAACTGTTAGAATACTCCAAAAACTATCTAACAGCTCAAAGATTCTACAACAACTAATCAGATAAATGAATACCACTAAATTAGGCCAAAAAATACACAGTTAGAATACGCCAATTGGTATCTAACTGTCCCAAAATTTAACAATATCCAAATAGGTAAATGAAAACCACTAAAATATATTAAAAAAATAGACATTTAGAATACGCCAATTGGTATCTAACTGCTCCAAAATTTTATAATATCAAAACAAATGAAGAATCTGTTACTGTTCCAAAAAGAATACAACAAAGCAAAGTATAAAGCATTAGCCAGAAACAACAAGTGAACACTGAAAACAAACAAATAAACTGTAGCATAACAGAAAAAGGGTTTTTTTTAAATCCAACATGGATTTTTTTTTCTCCCACACACCCAATGATTTTAGCAACAAATACAGAAACTGAGCAAATTGCACAGTACTCTGATTTGTACTCTACTAAATATGAGGGTCGAACAAAAATAAAAGTATATTGCTTATACAATGTAATAAGTCATTACAAAATACTAATACTAACATGCTATTTTCTTTTATCACAGAAATGAAGAAGAAAAACATGGACTCCCATTACTAGACCAAACAGTAAGTATACAATAATAAGGACAACCATAGCAGCACATCACATCCATAGTATCTAATACCTTTGTTCCTTATACATTTGTTTTTCACCCAAAGTTATAAACAAATATGAATGTGAAATGCTGCGGTGGTTGTTGCCAGGGCATAGAGTCTTGGGTGCATGGCCAAATGGCCATGTTCTTTCCATGTTGGATTTCCTGGAAAAACCCGGATTTACCACGCCCTGTCCACGAACAGCCGCGGTGTCCGCGGACGGCGTCCACTTTACTCTCTGTACCATTTCCTCATTGCATACAGCTAAGCAATCACACAATACAAATAACGTCCTCAGAACACCCCCATTTTGTGAATTTTCGAACATTTCAGGACAATTATCATTGCATTATTCTACATATTAACATTACAAATATTATACTTTTATCTTGTACTCTGCACACAATGCTATCTTTCTCCATTAGTAACTCAGTATACTACATAGAATCCCATAATACAATGCTATTTATTGATATACATGCATCGTTCAAAGCACTAATAACAGTATGATATTTATTGCAATATCCTTGATACTTTTTTCGGAACATTATAATAAAAATCCCCAGTACACAAATTCCATGAAAAGTACATACACATGTGATGTCATCAGTGATTTCATCAATGACATTTGCGATGTCATCTTTGATGTCCTGGGTGTTAGTCTTAGCAGTGCATGGTGTTGGCGCGAGTTATTTTTCATAGATTACCATAACTTGCTATTTTCAGGGGTCTTTCGGCTGTACTTAGAACCATAACGTCCTTTAAACAAACTCAGAAGTGAGAGGAGGCACTGGGAGATGTGAGGAGTCAGAAATGAGAGATGACACAAAGTTGTAATGTTTTCAACATTAGATATTCTATTAAAATAAAAGGGTTTGGAAAACGACCTTTCTATCCCTATTCAAAGGAGAGTTCCTCTACTTATGAAATAAAAACTATGGAACAGTCTGTGTCTCATCCAACTTAAGCAAACTGTCCTTGTGTCCAAAACGTATCTGACCCTCACACTAAAAATGAAAAACAAAATGTGCAAGGTAAATGTCTCTGCTTTAAAGTATATAAATCCAACAGAACAATCATTGTATCCAATGGATATTTCCCTTCCACTGAATTGTTTCAGGTAGCATATGGAAATTGTTCTTAAGAGTGGTAGGAATGTCTCTTTCATATAACACTTCCTCAAGATAGAAATGTCTCTTCCAAACAAGGATGGGGAAGTATCTCTTGACAGCTTAAGTAATGTGCATCTTCTCAAAGCAGTTTATAGTAAGAGGAGGTGGATTCCAAAATAATCAAGGTGGGATTCAGAATACACAGAATGAGAATCAGAGTACCCAGGGGGGATATAACCAAGGGGGACTTGTCAGACGGCAACCCTAGTAAGTTGGAATTGTGGGATGACAGGGCATATTGAACACATATGTGGAAGCCAAGGGAATGCACAAAATGGCCAATTTTCAAGAGGGGGTACAGCTTATCCTCCACCATATAGTACACAAACTAGAGAAGGGATCGCCCAATATCACATAATTTATCAGAGACAAGCGCTGTGAGTACAGCAGGTACAGCAACACAAGCGAGTGCAACTGAATTTACCACAAGGGCAGTCACAAAAAAGCCCCTATGCAGATACAGCAGTATGCAAACACAGTACAAGTGCTGACACCCAGAATAGAGGTGTCACTGTGGTATGATATGATATGATATGGCATTTGTAACGCGCCTATACACAAGTGTTTCAAGGCGCGACGAGGCAGGGAGGGGGGACCAGGGGGGAAGACAGAGAACAATCCTACTAGGCCAGGTGTAAATCAGATCGCGTAAGTTCAGGGGTAGGGGAAAGGAAAAAGTGCAAGGGGAAGGGGAGAGGGGGAAGTGCTGAACAGGGTAGATAGAATAATAAATAAATAAATAAATAGGGCCAGCTGGTGGCAAGTGCAAGGTAAGTGCAGACAAGTGCTGGGAGGGGGGGCTGCAGGGATGCAGAGACAGTCCCGCAGTGCAGGGGTTACCAGGGAGGCAGTGCAAGTGGAGAGTGGCTGGGCCAAGGACCGAGGTCGGTGAGAGTGGCCCAGGTGCAGGTTCAGTGCAGATTCAGTGAAGAATTTAGCTGGGGAGAGGGAGAGAGAAAGCAGAAGCAAAGAGGAAGGTTTTGAGGTGCTTCCGGAACCGAAGATGGTTCTCCTCAAGTTTCAGGGAGGCAGGAAGGCTGTTCCAGAGGGAGGCCCCTGCCGCAGAGAGAGATCTACCCCCAGCTCGTTGCTTCGAGAAGCGGCTGACCCTGAGGGAGTTGGAGACAGATGAGCGAAGGGCTCGGGAAGGAAGATATTTAGGAAGAGAGAGTTGAAGGTATTTAGGCCCCAGGCCCCAGAAGGCCTTGTGGACAATGCAGAGGGTTTTGAACTTAATCCTCGTGGCCACAGGGAGCCAGTGTGGAGATTTCAGTCCTGGAGAGATACGGTCCCTGGGCTTGAGGCCAAGGACAAGTCTCGCAGTCCTGTTCTGGATGCGTTGCAGAGGGCGGAGAGCGGAGGCAGGCAGATTAAGATAGAGGCTGTTACAGTAGTCCAGCTTCGAGAGAACCAGGGCTCTGGAGACTGTGAGCTTCTGGGGGAAGGAGAGGAAGGGAAGAATACCTCTGAGGAGGTGCAGCTGGTAGTGTGACTTCTTGGAGACGTCAGAAGTCTCCAAGAAGAGAAGGAGAGTGTGGAGTCGAAGATGACCCCAAGGTTTTTTGCCTTGCAAGTAGGAGCAGGAAGCGGGCCAAGAGAGGCTGGCCAGAGCGCTGCAGGGAAGGAGGGAGTGGGTGTGCCGATGAGTAGAATCTCAGTCTTACTTGCATTAAGGCAGAGGTCATTGGCGGCACACCATTCCTGGATAGCAGACAGACAGTCGGAGATGAGGGAAGGAGAGGAGGAGGCCGAGGGTAGCCTGACAATGAGCTGGGTATCGTCCGCATAGCACTGAAAGTTGGGGCAGAGAGTGGCGATGTGGTGGCAAGGAGTGCCAGATACTGGTTGAAAAGCCAGGGAGAGAGATTAGATCCCTTGGGGACACCACAGGTAGAGAAGAAGATGTCAGAGAGGAAGGGCCCCAGTTGGACCTGGGAGGGTCGATTGGAAAGGAAAGAGGTCAGCCAAGCCAGAGCCTGACCAGTGATACCCAGGTTATCACGGAGACGGTTGAGCAGGATGGCATGGTTGACAGTGTCAAAGGCAGAAGAGAGATCGAGCAGAATGAGAACACACAGAGTGTTGGAGTCGAGGTTCGAGAGCAGGTCCTCACGGATGTTCAGGAGAGCAGTTTTTGTGCTTCTGGCAGCTCTGAAGCCAGATTGATGGTCATGAAGACTACCAACAGATTCAGCATGGAGGTTGAGCTGGGAGATGGCCAGTTTCTCCAGGAGCTTGCCCAGGAAGGGAGTATTGGATATTGTGCGATAGTTAGCCGGGCAGGCGGGGTCGGAAGAGGGTTTCTTAAGAAGAGGGTGCACAAGGGAGTGCTTAAGGGGGGATGGGAAGACTCCAGAGGCGAAGTAGTGGTTACAAAAGTCAGCCAGGGCAGGAGCCAGGGAGTCGATGTGGTCCTTGATAGTTTTGGAGGAGCAGGGGTGAACCTGTTTAGACGAGACTTTCATAGATTGGACTTGTCTGGAAACCTTGTCAGCAGAAAAAAGGGGAAAGGCAGAGAAGGAGGGAGGAGGTGTGGCTGCAGAAGGGCCAGAGGAAGAGCCAGGAAGAGATGGAGGGAGGTGATAGGAGAAGAGTGTGGACAGGATGTCCTGAGTTTTAGAGATGAAGTGAGAGGCCAGTGCAGTGCAGAGGGCCTGGGAGGGGACAGGAGAGGTAGAGACTGCAGCAGGGTTGGCAAGCTCCTTGCAGATTTTAAAGAGTTCGGCCGAGTTGTTAGATGCAGCAGAGATGCGGGCTTGGATAAGGGCTCTCTTCTTGGTGAGAACGGAGAGACGGTATTGCCTTTGGAGCAGGCGGCAGGCCAGAGGATGTACATGAAGCACGCCAAATCCTCTCTGCCACCCTGCACTTGCGTTTTAGGGTGACGAGATCTGAGTCATACCAGGAGTTGCATTTGGCTTTGGGCTTCAGGCGGATTCTCATGACAGGGGCAAGGATATGAAGACTATCAGATATAGCAGAGTGGAGCGTGGAGAGGGCTGTGTCAGGGTGGGAGTCAGCCGAAGGGGGAGGGGTGCGAGAAGGTGGCAGCGAAAACCTCAACTGACACGCGCTTCATGGGTCGGATGACCGAGAAGGTGGGTGGCAGTGATGAGAGTGGCTTTGCCTGTGGGGTAGGGAGGGTGAGGTGGGAGGATAGGAGAAAGCGATCACTCCAGGAGAGAGGAGTGGAGAGAGGGACGGAGAGGGGAAGGTCAGAAGAGATCAGAACATCAAGAGTGTTCCCTGCAGAATGGGTAGGCCTAGATGGGAGAATAGAGAGTGAGAGAGAGTCTCATAGGTCTCGAAAGAGTCCAGAGCGGGGACAGGAGGCATCTAGGTGGATGTTGAAGTCACCAAGGAAGAGGAGTTGAGTGGTTGAGGCCAGGAGTGAGGAGGAGAGGTCAGCCCACTCAGAGAGGAAGGAGGAAATTTGGCCAGGTGGCCGATAGATAGTAGCCACTGTAAGGGAATGGCTAGGAGAGAGAGAGAGAGTCGGCAGACAAGACACTCAAAAGAGGAGTAGGTCTGCGTAGGAGTGACAGTGGCAGGAATCCACTCAGGGAAGATAAGGGCCACCCCCCCCGCACGGTTGGGCCTGGGCACGGAGAGGATCTTGTATCCGTCAGGTAGGAGTGTGTCAAAGCTGGTGACAGAGCTGGCCGTGAACCATGTCTCAGTGAGACCGAGGACATCCAGGTCCAGTTCCTCAAGAAGGTGACAGACATCAGAGGAATGTTTGATGGCAGAGCGAGAGTTAAGAGTGGCAATGTGGAGAAGGTTGCCATCCTTGAAGGACTTCCGGGGAGGGGTACAGATCAGAGGTACGCCCTGCGGAGGTGTAGAAGAAGGAGGTGAAGAAGGAGCAAGAGAGGGGGCTGGGAGAGAGGGTAGAGGCAAGGTAGACGAGGACAGAGGAGGGGGGACAGCAGGAGAGGAAAGGAAGTTGATGAGGCGTGGGAAGCATCTATCAAAGAGGTGAAGGTTGGCCTGAGGGCCTTGGACCAAGACGGTCCCATTAGCGTAGACATTAATGATGGCCTTAGAGGAGCAGAAGGGGGCCAAGAGGACATCCCAACGGGTGCCACCATTAATGGGAAAAGAGGAGAAAGGAGAGAGCACAGAGACCATATGAAGAGTCCATAAATCAGGCGAAGGCACAAAAAAGAGGATGTCAGTAAGAGTTTCCTTGGAGCACGCACTAGTGTAGGTGTCAGCGAGAGGGAGGCCTGGGTTGGAGACCAGGATGTCATTTTTAAACTTTTTCCTACCAGATTTAGTGAGGAGAGCAGGATAGTCAATAGAGAAGCAGTTAGATAAGATAGGCGAGATAGAGAGCACCATGGAGTAGGAGGAAGTGGGGGGGAAGACAGACGATACGAAAGCACGAAGACAGGAAGTGAGCGGCAAGGCCAAGTTTACCACTTTTCAGAAAAACAACAGTAAATGCGTATTAGGTACACCCAGTGGAGAGGCCACCTAAGTTTGAGAAACCTGCGAGGGGAGAAAAACCCTAGTTTTACCACATTTTAGAGAACAACAGTAAATGCGTATTAGGTACACCCAGGAGTAAATCCTTTCACAGGGACGGGGATGAGCCTGCACCCACAATAGGATAGCTCTCATGTTGACTTGATGTGTTCAGTACTATTTGTGACACCAGACCCCAAAGAGAAACGATGTGACACTAGGTGGCAAATCCTTTTCTTGTTGACACTGGAGCAACTTTTTCGTGTATACGAGAAGGAAAATATCCAATGTCAGGAATTGCCATGAATGCTCAAGGGTTCTCTGGAGCTACGAGTTGAGTTCCTTCTACCAATGAATTACCAATCTCTATAGGAGAATTTGACATGTCTGTTCCTTTGTTTTATTTATGACAGACACCGGTTATCATTTTGGGAAGAGATTTGATGACAAAACTAAACATAACAATTTCATTTACTGATCAAGGAATAGTGTGTTCCACTCGAGGAATTCACTATTTAAATCTGGGCAAACGTATACCAGCGTTAACAGGGCAAATGGCTCTGCGAGGCATTCCAGTGGATCCAGAGATTTTTCTATATGGAGTGAGCATTCTACTGACATGGCTACCTGGCTTGGTGGGAAGAATTGAGAGGATACCTGATGGTTTTTTGTCTAGACCACAGACACCCATGGACGAAGAGGGGGGAAGACTATCCCTATAGAATTAGAAGTAGCCATAGTACGAAGGGAAGTGGCAATGCTCGAAGGAGTAGATGATGAGGGTAGACCATGGAGAACAATAATAGCTCTCAAGGAAGGGTAGAGATTGACTGACATAACTGATGACGACATGTTCAGAGAAGACCAAATAGATGATGAAGTGGTGTTCCTTAGGAGCATCACATACTGAATAAGGATAGGAAAGAGGGAATTCCCACAGCAAATGCCAATAATGCAGCAGCATCCAGCATTTATTCTAGAAAACTTGAAGAATGTGCCAAGCATCCTTTGGACCACAGACCCTTATGATGTAAGTTTATTAAAGGGAATAGGGGAAGTTAAAATAAAGTTGAAGCCAGGAGTGATTTTGCCTTGAGCAAAAAAGTACCCCATGTCACGTCTGCTTGTGTGCTTCATGCCAGTTACCTTGGTGCCCAGCTTTCGGGTCTGACATCTGCCTCTGTGAAGTGCTGCCTTCTGCAAGATTGTCATGATCCCGTTGCGGGCCCAGGGGTGGCAGGTCAATAGGAAGGGGGGATCCCCCTCTAGTACACCAGGGAGGCGGTGGACAGGGATGCTGGCTGGCTGGTGCGAATATATCGGTGGGCGCGACCCTTTTGCAGCCCGTGAAGAAGAGCTGAATGCAGGGAGGGTACCGCCCAGCATGAGTCAAGGAACACTAAGCACGTGCAAGCACGGCACGTGCAGAGAATTACCTGCAACGTCCAAGAAGCCAACGCCCCAGCGCATCTAGCTCTGACAGGGCGTGGCACCCCAGACCGCACCCTGTGCTTAGGGTTTCATCTGCTCCTAGCAAGAGTAGTGTTCCACTTACTGCTCCTGTGCTCAGCACCTTCTACGTTGAGCTTCTTGGTCTGCAGCATCCTTCAGTATCCTGTTGAGACCTTCGGGCCTTCTGCATCCTCAGCAACCTTCAGTATCCTGGTCTTCCGTAGCGCTCTGCAGCCTTCGGCATCCTGGCTGCCACAGTTCCACTGTGGTCTCTGGTTCTTCCTTATACCTCCATTAGGACTCTGATCCTGTCTTTTGTCGCTGAGGCCAGTCCCGCTTCTTGTACCCGATACCCTGTAAGAAAGCAAGCAACAGGGTGAGCATCTGAATCCAGCCTTCTTC
This sequence comes from Ambystoma mexicanum, assembly GCF_040938575.1. Lineage (NCBI taxonomy): Eukaryota > Metazoa > Chordata > Amphibia > Caudata > Ambystomatidae > Ambystoma > Ambystoma mexicanum. The sequence goes on along the minus strand of NC_090934.1, from coordinate 611,509,123 downwards.
CCCTCACACCGTAAACCTCCTTCTGAGAACTCGAGAACTCACCTGTGTTTTGAGACTCCAACCTCTTTTCTTTGTGCTTCGCCACTGATTCGACGCCGTTCGCTCTGCTCCTGGTTTGGGCGAAGAACACAAGATCGTTAGTGGTGGACCCACATCCGGAGAATCATCTCACATCAGTGCCAGCCTCCCTTTGATTGGCAAAGAGACTTACCTATTCCGCGCCACGCCCCACACACTGTGGCAATCACAGAGACGCTTACCTGTTTTGCCATCCCTTCTCACATCTCCCTGACGAATAATCTGGGGAAGATCTGTCTCAAAAGCCAAAGTCATCATTATCAGAAATCACAGGTGAGCCGCGCCCACACAATCCAGCCAGCCTCATTCCTTAAGGGGTTAGAAGGGAGGTGGAGAACCCCAGTTATTATCATACAGTAGATATACCCTGTGTTCGCCCTTAGGTTGACCAGACATTCCCCCAGAATCTCACCACCAGAAGTCCCGAACACACCCAGGACCCTCCCAACCTCACGGTCCCTTGTAGATTTTTCGCTCCATCCAATCGGCAGGGGGAAGGTGTGGCTGGGATGTAAGACCGGGCGAAGGGGACCAGTGTGGGAGCTACACTGCAGTACAGTCCGGACCAGGCACTCCTGCAGGGCACCAGAAGTAAGCGTGACAAGATCCTGTTTTCAGTGCAATTGTTAGTATTTGTGTTCAGACGTTCTTGAGCTTCGCATCATCGGCTCCCCTGCCAGTGTTCACTGCACTGTCCCAGTGGTACGCTGATGATAGCATGCCATGTCATGGCATAGGAAATACTGGCATGGTGGTCCAGGCTTGTATTCGTCTCATTGATGTACTTTTCATTGTTATGCTGACTGTTGCCAGATGCGTGTGTTGAGTATGTGCTATCAGCTTGATAATAGGGTCGGTGTGACATGGCCATTCACTGCATGGCACTCAGGGATTCAGGCAGTGTGTGGGTTGTGGGTGGGTGTTTGTCAGTGTGTGTGTTTTGTGTGTTGGATTTGCATGCAGTGTGCAGATCTGGCTGCATGTGTGCCAGGACACATGTTGACGGTCTTCATATGAGTTGTTGTTTGCATTTTTGGCATGTCACTCAGGGGGACACATGGGCCCTCACATTGATTTGTCTTTCTATGCAGACTCATTTGTCATGGTGTGATGGGTGATGGTATTGAGAGAATACTTGCAGTTGTATGCATGCACAGCAAACAGGTAAGATGTGCATTTCTCTTGCAGTGCCCTATTATTGCTGTTTTGTTGTTCATATTCAACATGACTAATTTGATGTCACCGAGTATTGTGTGCATTGTGGCGGTTAAGGAATGGGTTGGCCAGTGTACATGTTTTTTGTTCTATAACAGGCATTGTGGATCCAGGGCGGTCCTTGCATGGGTTTATTGGCTTCACGATAGTACTATGCCTTACTACTTGTGGTCTCATGTGTGTGATTTGGTGTCTACATGCAGTACAGTTGTTGTCCATGTTACAGTCGTCAGAGTGTTTGTCTATTCTGATGTGTTGTTTTTGGTGTACTGCATGTACACTTTTCTTTGCAGTTGCTCGGACTGTGTTGGTGAATGGTGCAGCGCCATGCTGCTTATGGTCATGACCCACTGCAAATTTTGCTATATAATGTCTACATTACTTGCTGCATCTGTGACTGTGGTCATATGGGAGTGTCAATCGCTTTGTCTCACTTGCCAATTGTGTCCTGGTCAGTGTGTTTTTGATATGGGGTGCATTGTCTCCATATCGGCTGTATGTATGTCACATGTGGATCCTGACACCACTGCTTTTGCGCTCTCAGCAACAAGAATAGGTTTGTGCCGGTCATGCATATTCTCACACAGGTGTGCAACCCTATTTCATTGGGCTTATGGGGATTGGTGGAAATGAAACTTTTGGAGTTCATGAATCCCTCGCTGTTCATAATTGATAGTTAATGAGTGTATCTGTTTTAACACATATTTTCGGTGATATGTATGGAGACATTAGTGATGGAGTGCTTTCACTCCATGCTCACTGTGGTGCATGTTGTTTTATGTCTAATAGATGCACACATTTTTGCCCTCCCAGTGGCACATTCTCAAGGTGTTTTTGTGGCCATGGAGGATTGGCCCATGGTCATCACTGAATGGCACCTGGGATGTAGCTTGATTGTGTACACTCCACAGGGCAGGATTTTACATAAAGTAGGATTGCACCAGCTGGGTATGTGGAGCCTCTCCATGTGCCCTTTGGCCAGCCATGTGCAGGGACGTGCCTATGCGGGCGGGCAGTGACCCACCAGCATGTCCACTGGAATGCCACGACATGTGGCGACATTGTGCAGGACACATGCTGCCACAATTATCCTGCTGCACACAACTGGTGATGCATACAGCAACACACCACCAGAGTGGTCAAGGGAGCAGAAATGTTATTTAAACACTCCAAATGTGTGCTCCACTATGCCCCTAATTGCTAAATGACCAGTATTGAACCTTACCTCAGCTGGTGTGGTGGGATTCCGTATTGGCATCATCATGAATGTGCTCATCGGGTTGGCACTCTCCCCTTTAAATGTGTACATGATTGTCATTAACATTTGTTGGCAGTATCTTTGGGTCAGTGTGCAACATGCATGCATGTGCGTGTCCGTTCATGCTCACCAATTAGCTATGCATTCCCATGCTTTCCAGATACCAGGTTCTGGTGTAGACGGGATATCCAGAATATATAACTTTTGTGTGTGCCTCTTGGATAGTTTGCATACACTTCAGTTATGATTCCATTGGCATCACACAGAACCTGAACATTGATTGAGTGCCAATGTTTGCGGTTGCAGTATATGTGCTCTGTCAATCTGGGGGCACGTAGAGCAACATGGGTGTAATCTTTTGCACCAAGCACTCTTGGAAAGTGTGCGACAGAATAGAAGTCTTGCATGACTGTTTGCCTTTCTGCCAGTGATCTTGGCATATAGATGTGGCAGCGCACACAAGGTTGTGCAGGCACGCCAGCACCTAGTTTAGGCAGCGTGACGGTGTGGCCTGGGAGATACTGCCTACTATGGCAGTGGTCCGCTAGAAGGATTGAGTTGCCATGACATGCAAGGCAGTGAGAACTGTTTGTGGGGGCTAACGTGCTGGGAGCACATGGTGGGTGAGTTAAGCCTGTCTTCCCACTCCCTGGCCAGACCTAGGATTATATGGGGGGATCCTGTACCTGCCACAGACCTGGTCATCTGGCATTCCGAAAAAGGGTGGTACTTGGGTTTAAGATCCAGGCATTGGCCATACTTCTTCTCCTGAGGTGTCCATGCACAATTGCTCTGGCAAATGCTGGATTCATTGTGGCTGGATAGGTTTTGTTTGGTGTGTATTGAATGCTTTATAGATGCGTTGATATTTACGCCTGTTATCAGGTGGAGGAAGTTTACTGGATGCGCATACATTTTTTCACGACCCGATGTTCAGATTTTGAATCCATCAATACGTATATTTTTTTGCTGGTATGGTCAGTCCTGCGATTGCTTAACCTTGGACCGTCCCTCAACATGCCCACATTTTCACGCGTTATTCCTCATTCTGCATCCTCCGCCCCCTATGTTGGTTGCTGCATATGCCTGGCCCCACACTGATTGCAGTCTCACGCAAGGCGTTCCTCCACTCGCAGAGACATGCCGAGCTACCGCAAAATCCACTCAAGTCTTGGAAAAGTGCTGCGCATTCAATTCCATGAATCGACGAATTCGATTATTTGCACAGTTGCACGCAAATGTACCCTATTTTCAGTGCAAACAATTCCATGAATCAGACCCTTTACCTGTTACTGCCAAACAGAGTTATAGGAGCTGAAATGACATAACATGCTCAAAGGGCAACACTTGATGTTTATTTCGAGATGCTTGTGTGCAACACTAAGCCTTCCTGGATTAACCTTTCTGCAATGAAGCCTAATCACCTGAATTTTAAGTTTTTGGTCAAGGATGACTTTTCGAAAGGTTTTTCTGAAGTCCAACCTCATGACTTATAGTGGAAACATTGCAGGAGCTCCCACTCAATCTCAAGGAGCTTTCAGAGAGACAGGACAGGAAGTAATTGCTGGAGAGAGGTTTAGGATAGTTAGGGAAAGATTAATGCATTGGTGTGATTTAGGGTTTCTTGTGTTTATGCAGTGCTGTCTGGCTCCTTCAGTTTTTTGGAGAAGGTAAACAACACAAGTGCCATCACCAAAGCATTGAGGTGCTAGGTGTCACCACACCAGTCTATGGGCCTCATTACGAGTTTGGAAGGAGCCATGGAGCTATTTGCACCATGGCTACCTCCAAACCCGGGTCCGTGTCCGGTCTGGGTGAATGGGGACTTACTGGGACATTCCGACCTGTGCGGACCCGGTAAGTCCCCATTCAACCAACCATTCCCCATTCCCATTTGAGCCTCCATAGGGCTCAATGAGAATGGGGAAGGCGCTAATTACGGGCCCGTTATTAGCGCCCTGGTCCCTTAGCCGGACCACACAGCCTTTGTGGTTCCCGCTAAGGGACCTCGGAATTGGGCGGTAAGGGTTTAATGGCACCTGTCTCCTTACCAGTGACCGTTAACCCTTACCGCCCAACTCGGAATGAGGCCCTATGTCTGTCTCTTAGAGCAAGGGGACAAGACATGCACCATTGGGTTGTACATGGGAGAAGGAGCAGGAGGAGATACATTGCCTTGATGGCAGCTTCTGGCAGAGCCACTTTCTCCTTATTTTGCTAGTAAGAAGAAGCGGGTGGGGGAGATGGATGGCACAAACCTCAGTGTTCAGCGCTTGAAGCGAGTGGATGGGGCACATGCCAGTGGATGTCACCTGGAGGTAGGAGCTGGGAATCTCTGAGGGCACCTTCTGGAAGAGGCACACTTTTGATTATTTGATTTTTCTGGTTGGAAGAAACAGATATTCTGGGAGATGGTGTGTGAGATATCAGTAAGTGTGTGTCTCTTGAAGTGAGTGTACAAGAAACAGGACATCGGGTTACATGTTAAAGGAGGAGTCAAAGAGGCCAGGAAACCCGTAGGGCAGTTTATGGAAAAAGCATGTCTACCTGATTTTCCTGAACATCTCAAAAGTAAAAGGGGCATTGCTGCAGATCATATCAGCTGAAAATCAAAGACGATCTGCAGAAGAGTACTTGAATAGTGTTTGGTGATTGAATATCAAAGGGTTTCTATCCCTGCTGCCAGAATCCACTGGGTTAGACAGTAATGATGATGAAATGGATGATCATCAAGGCACAGATTATGCTCCATCTGAGTCCAGGCAGGAGAAAGCATTACAACTGCGAAGCAGTGATACTGAGGAGACTGAGGTGAAAGACAACACAGATGTATAGACAGTATTGTTAATAGGAGCTGCCCACATCCCCAGCTGTATACATTCTCAATTAGAATCACTCTTCCTGTCACAAATCAAAAATAAGACTGCATCGCTGCATGGCACCCAGCACACCACCAGCACCACAACAATAGCACCATAATGCCCTTATGAACTCAGCCTGTTTGCTAGTCCACTACATAAGTGAAAGGTGTGTTGGTAGTTTGCAAGTAGTTTGCAAGGAACAAACCCCAAATAATTCTGGCCAGCTGTGCACTCTGCCAGAAAGCAGCATGCAGATTGAAGTCAGGGACCCGTCTATTATGTGGTCCTATATGAAGAGACACCCTGCAAACACATTGGAAGAAGTCAACATATCCAAGGTGAATCCCTTCCCCAACTATTCAGACAAGTGGCATATCTCCACCTGTCCGCACAAAATGACCCTGAAAATACTTCCGTTCTATCAGTGGTTGGGAGTAAGATATCAGCCACATAACATTGATCTGTCATTACCTGAGGGCAAAAGTATGGAAGCATTTTAGGGATGACAAATATATCTGACCTAGTCAATGCAAACCTGCATATAACGTTGGCTACACATCTTTTGCCCTATTCAAGAGCACTGGGTCCCAGCACCTTGTGAACAAATCGATCAATGCTCAGAATTTCCAGTATTATGTGATGAGGTTATGGTAACTGTTAGGTAAAAGTTTCACTTCACCATGGACATGTGGAGCAGTAGTTAGAACATATACTACATAACTGTAACAGAACATTGGATGGCCTTTCCTTCCTCCAACAGCCAAGTGTGGTCCCAAAGTAATTCAAGTGGGTAGCAAGTGTGTACAGATTGGCACAAAGCAACATTGTGCATGCAAATGTTTCAGGGCAGAAGCCACACTGGAGTTCGAATCTGGGAGATGGTAGAGGAGGAAGAAGTAAAGTCACTAAGACATCATAGTTTGTATATGGGCTTTGTTGCAGCAGACACACGATCAAATGTCCTTGCTTTCTTAAAGATTGGCAAGACAGGGCGTGTGCCGTCCTTCGACATGCTCTTCACCTTCAACAGCAATTTTAACTCTTTGAAAGAAACAGTAGCTATTGCACTACTCCAAATTCAAGTGTGCCACACGTTGCCACTGCACAACCTGAAGGCCTCAGTCTCCACCCGTTGGATCTCCACTTTGCACATGCTGGACAGTCTACACAAGTAGTTCCATTACACCACAGCCCCCAACCCACCACCCCAAGCAGTCTGAATGTGTGAGGAGGTGCGGGAATGCCCTTACTCACATTTAGAGGGGATTTCCCTGGCATACAAGCCCAGTGGACCATACAAGACAGGGGTAGCAATATACCACTAATTTTGCATGGTCCATTGGACATGTGCACTGGGGAACATCACTTTTCAAAGGGAAACCATGTTTCACTTTGATAGTTTAAGCCAGCCCTGGGGTGCTCCCTAATATGCAGAATGCGACTGCGGGAACACTCTGTTTTTACGCTGGGCTTGCTCAGCTCCTACATAATGGGTACGGGTACATAACTGGTGCCCCCTCTCCCATTATGGATGAGCCCTAAATGGAAAATACCATTCCAGCTCTTAGCTGATGGAAATATTTTGTATGAGTTTATATGTATTTATGTATTTATTGTTTGCTTGTTAGGCGATTATACAATAAGAATATACGGTTTCAAAGTGCCCAAAGAGCAGGTAGGGAGGAAGATTGGGAAATACGTTACAACATTACAACAGAATATTTAAGAGCAGAGTGGGGAAGAGGGAGGGGGAAGAACATACTATGCCTTGTGAGTATTCAGAATGTGCAAGTGCCAAAAGGAAGGGGGAAGAGAGGGTAAGTGCTGGGGAGTCCAAGTCTGTGGGTGAGCCATGGACCAAGTGCTAGAATGAGACTGGCACCAAACTGCCTTGTATAATGGATATGTAAATGATTATTTGGGTGAGGCCTGGAATATTGATCAACCAGTAGGAAGCATGCCATTTTTAATCTTGGCCTTGAAGAGATAAGGGAATGCCTCTAATCTTTAAAAAATAACAAATATCCAGGTGTAATGACTTCTGATTTTTATATAGCAATTTCGGCCCATTGCACTGGATTTTTTTTTATTTTTTAATAAACTGGGGGCTTAAGGGGGTTTTGGGAATCATGAAGAAATGCCATAATTTCCCCTATATTTAACAAAAATGTTTGTTGTCATGTAAGTCCCATTATATAATTTCTTGCATGTTATTATAGGTCGATTTACCTTTTCCGTTTCACCTCGAAGATTTTTGGTAAGGTATTGTACATTTTTGGTGGTCCCATTATATAAATTGCTATCCCCTACCCAACTCGGTTTTTCACGGGTGGTTGGCACATCTCACCAAAGCCTCAACCTGTATCTTTGAGCAGCCACGTCCATATATATTAAAAAGGAGCCACTGTTTGTGGCATGTATGGGCTTGGATTCTGCAGTCGACACCATTGACCTTTGCCCGAAAAAGCTGAAATTTGAATCCATGCGTGGTTTATTTCTAAGAATTTGGCATTTCAGGTTGAAATATTTTGAGGTGTGCCCCAAGGATGAGTTCTTGCACATTATGATGTACTTTTTGCACTGATTCTTTAATTGATGTGTTAGCAGAAACAGGTGCTGACATGCCAAGTACAGGCAACTTTAAAACACATATTTTCTCTATGTAGATATGCATTCTCCTAGCAAGAACAGGTAGACTATGCAGAAGCTTCTTGATGCATACACCACTTAAATGGGTGATCTAAAAGTTATCCCCACGTAATATGCAATAATGGTGTTTTCAGAAGGTTTCCTGGCAAGGCACCTCTGATTCTAAGTATGCAATTGCCATCATTTAGAATTTTAACTATTTATGGATGTGGTGTTCCTCTACCCTGTGCATTGTAAAACATGTCTCCAAACAGGCGACTCAAGCTGTGTGTTTTATGTTTAAGATTTCCCAGACACGGTTAATTATAAGATAAAGTTGTATGCAGCTAAAGCTCATTCGATTGGTTCATAAGGAGTCAATCCTCATTACACGGTCGGCAGAGATATGGCGCTATTAGCGCCATGGTTCATGCCGGTAAAATACCGGCACCGCCTTGGTGGAAAGGGGAATTACCGCCCCATTCCAAGGTTGGCGGGGCGGTAATTCCCCCTTCCACCATTGCCCTTCCCCATTCCCATTTTCGCCCCACAGGGCATAATGGGAATGGGGAAGGTGCTAATTACGGTACCGCAAATTGCGGTACCGTAATTAGCTCCCTGGTCCCTTTGCGGGTTGGTTTTTAACGCCTGCAAAAAGCAGGCGTTAAATTCCCCAACCTGCAAAGGGACCTCGTAGTAAGGCGGTAAGGGTTTACCGGTACCGGTAAAATACCGGTACCGATAAACCCTTACCGCATACCGTGTAATGAGGCCCAATGTGTGTGCCACCAAATCAGAAAAAGTGATGTTCTGCTAAAGGTTGTTGGGGCTGCCACTATCATCTCTGACTTGAGCTTGTCACAAAGAGCTAGCATTATCTTTTATTGAAGACTCTTTTTATGTGGCACACATCACTTTGTTTTTAAAAGACATTTGCGTCTATTAAGGCTCATCTGACTCAATATATTATTAATGAGGTTTGATAGAGGTAGAGCATTGTTTACCACGGGTCTCGTATGTCACTAAGCTTTTAGTTAAGGTACATTTAAGGTAATTGCAATTGCTCTCACCTCAGTGCTTTCATTGAATGAGGACTTACACCAGGAATTTCGAGAGAGCCTGGCACTAATTAAACCTGCAAATAGATAGCATGAATTGACAATTAGTAGAAATGCTATTCATATCTATTTGAACTCATCGCGATTTTTTAAACAAAGTTTATTAACTGAATTACGTATTAGTAGTTTGGATTTTTTTATTGAAAGAATTATGAAATACAAAAAGTACAACGTCGATTGTGTTTCTCTGCTACTGAGATTACTATACATGTCCTTTTTTTGGCCCAATCTACGGTGGAATAAAAAAAAAGTATTGAATCTCATTGACAAAGCTGAAATTTAGACTGTGACAACCGACATTCATGTGCTTGATGTGGATGAGTGAAATTGCTTTTAAAAGGTCACTCAGGAAATAGATGAAGTTAGCTCTTAAATATTGCAAACATAATGTAGTGCTATGGAATTGGTCTGAGTGAAGCTACTTGTAATTTTGTCATTCTATCTGCTATTTGTTGATTTATACCTTTGGGCATCTGTAACTTAAGTAGAAGTCTGTACTAAGATAATATTTTAATAGCAGTCTAATTGTAGATGACATGCTGTGTAGAATATTTTCCAAAATAAAGCTTTGACTTGACAACTGGAAACAAATGATGTCTGAGGTGAGTTAGCTCAGAAGTGCTAACCCTGATTGAGTCCCTATAGATGAGGCTGAACTCCCATAACAAAAGACAAGTGGCTTATAACTGTGTTCACTGTTGGTGGAATTGTACTTACATATCCCAAAATATACATATCCCAAAATATAAGCCTATATTGTGAAGTTCCATCGGCGGGGTTAGGGGGTTAGGGTTCAAAGTTATTGCAGTGTCCCAAAATTGGGAAATCCCATTTTTGCTCCGAAAGGAAAACGAAGGGTTGCTATCATGTGAAAAACACAAACACGGTTGGAAAATGGACACCAAATTGGATAAGTAGGTGACATCTCAGTCAATATGAAATCTTTACTAATTTTAGTCAAAATGCATTTAGCAATTATATTTTATTTTTTAAAACGTGGGCCTAACAAATGCATAGGTATTGCATTCATTGGATCCATGGACTAAATTCAAACCCAAACCGACAAATGGATTTGGCTCATTCCAAACACAAAAACTGGACTTTGGCAGCCATCTAAGGTCTGTGAATTTGGATCAAAGCTTATGGCCTTTCAAATACATAAATATTTGAAGCACTTTTCCTACAGCATAACTTGACCCTAGGGAGGGGAAATACTTGCACCAATGTTGTAGTATATTCCCCTAAAAAGAAACAAAACCTATCTAAATTTGCCCATGGGCTTCATAAACCAATTAGCTGACCTGAACATTTTGCAAAACGGGGTATGACAAAAGCAGAAATGGATTGTCATCTGAAATGGATAACTTTGGAAGACCTATGACTTTGGCCCCTGTTGGCCGAACTGAACAAAACTCTCAGAAAACATATACAGCACACTCTGGTTATAGAGCAGCGTCCCTCAAACATTATCCCAATTAAATTCCTATAGGGAATTGGTTCACATCGGAAGTGTAGCCCAAACTCAGACAGATGGATTAACACCACACTTGGATTGCATTTTGTTTGGAAGGATCACTGTGACAAAATGTCAAACCCTTCCCAGCGTCACAAATGAGCATGATAACAGGCCTAGTGTCCACTGCAATAGGGTGGAGTTGTGCAAAGCTGAGGTGAGAACTTGGAGACCCACATTAAATTCCCCAAATTATTCTGGTTGAAACATACACTGAGGTAATACATATTGTAACCCCAGAGACAGAGTCCTCTGGTAAACTCAACTGCTTTGCAGATTTTGCTAACGTTACCTGAGAACATGCACTGGCCCTCAGGAGGTAGACTGAAAATGGGATCTATTACACCAGTTTAGTCAAACAGAAAAAAAGGTAAACCTGTAAAGAATCAGGTAATGTGAAAACTAATTTCTAAAAGGCACCACTGTTATTTGGATATCCCCAGGATTAATTTGTACTAAATAAAATTAGAACGAGAGATGATAAATGAGACAAAAATCCTGGAGATACTTAAAAGAGCATCCGGGACAAACAGAATGAAAGGCTTTTGCAGAATTATATGATTGGTTATTTATAACAGGCTTAATTCCCAGAGGTTTCTAAGCGCGGACCCAGGGATCGAACCTGTGTTGCTCCGTGTTGTCTTGCTTCCAAGGAGAGCACATTGCCCCAGAGCTATGCTCCCAAGGCCTCTCAGAATACCAATACTGGGATTTATGTGGCAACCTGTTATGCAGAGGAGGTGTGACGGAAAGGTACTGGCACACTAGGGCACTTTGTGTTGTGCAGCGTATGCTCTCATAGTATGTGTGAAGGAGAATCCGCCACAAATAACCATGCTGACTGCGGAAGCAAGTCCAAGGGGGTTTATTCTTACAATCGGATAGACAGAATGGCTGTAAATTCTTATGAGAGGTGTTTAGGCTCCACTGTGGTCTTTAGGGTAGTTTTCACTAGGACCGTCCCTCTTTACCTACTTCCCTTGTTTTACACTTTCCCTAGTGCAGGCGTCTTAAGAGGAGATGTTAGTGTATAATGCTTAGTGAGACCTATCTGTCTGGTCTTCTGATTGAAGCTTTTAGGTGGTTTCCCTGAGTTTGTGACTGCCTAACTCCCTAGGGATCTTCTAACTTTCCCTGACCTATCCCGCTTAGTATTCTAAGAGAGTTAAAGATGGTGCCTCCTTTCACAGTGACGACTTGTTCACACACTCAGCCTGCTACACTTATTCCCTGAGATGTTCTCCTCCCACAACACTATTGTCCCTCTAATGTCACACTTCACCTTCCTAACTCCACCTTTTGGTATGACTTCTCCTCCTACTTCTAGGTTCCTCCACTCACTGCTGTAACTACCACCTACTACCACAGATGGTATATTTTCCTCCCTCCTGCTGCCTACATTATCTCCTTGCCTCTACTATTCCTGTGCAGCTATTACCACTTTCCTACTCAAACACTACTCTGCTTCCTCTACTCTCTCTAGTCTTACCCTTCAAAGCCACGACTGCTACTACTACATACTACCTCTACCTTGTACTTCCAATAGGTTCCATGTGTTTGTAACAACATCATAAATAACGACATACATTTTTAGAGACATCTAAATAACAAAAACATGTCAATTTTCCCCCCAAGCCACCTGCTTTACTACCCCATAACTCCCACCTTGCTTTATCCCTTACCCCACCCCCCACATATACTTTTAATAAAAATGTAATTTTTTTTTTTCATTGTTCAGGTGTCTCTGAAACTTTTGGTCCTTATTTATTTTTCATTATTAACACTGTATATCCTTCCAATATGCTACTACTACCACTAGCATTTAGTTATTACTGCTGTTCCCCTCTCCTATCAGTCCCACTGTCTACTACCATTAATGCTCTGCTACTCTACTTCTACTCCAATCACTCCTTACTTCCACGCAAAAATTGTTATATCTTTATGGTTATAATGCACTTTCAATAACATATGTCTCTCAGCATTTATAAATTACACCTACCTCTACGCAGGTCTTCAAAGATTCAGTAGTCTGTGGAAGGAGAAAGAAAGTCTCACCTAGAAACCCCTCCACCACTCAGCCGAAAAAGTCTAGGCAGAGGTGGAGTCTCCAGGGAAAACCCCAAAAGGGGAAAAAAAAACCTGAGGTGAGATGCTGGGGTGCGTGGACTCCTGCAGGCAGCTGTGATGGTTTACACGGGAACTTTAGTGCAGACCGAAATCCTCTCATGAAGAATTCTAATAGAGACAGAGTAAAGTATGAGTAAAGTATGAGTAAGAGGGTATCTTAAAGATGTTGAAAATCGGAGGGTAGAAGGAAAGGCTTACCCTGGCATGAGTGATTGTCTCTTGCTCTATATCAACCAATTCAATGGTAACAGCAGAATTATTGTGTAAAGGACCTAATGGAGCATAGGGTGAAAAGATTATGCCCAAATGTATTTAAACACAGTCAAAATACAAAAATGCCTCAGTGAAGCAAGGAAATGAAAGCCTTACCAATATATTGCAGACAAAAAGAGGGATAACAGATTAGGAGGCTTGGAGCGGGAGACTGCAGAGAATTCCTATGGCTGGATCCTAATGCTTGGTGAGAGAACAACAATGGTAAATAAACACGTGCTGGAAAAGACCACGTAAGAAAGAGTGACTCTCTATCTACGTAGGGCTACACACCGGAAAAGTCTGGGAGAAAGGCTGATTGTTGAATGAAGTTCCCTTTAATCTCACAGAACCTGACAGTGGGCCTCATTACGACCCTGGCGGAAAGGGGAAAACGATGGCGGAAATGCAATACCGCCATCGAAAAGCGCTCGGTGCGACTATGACCCGTCACCGCAAAGTACGAAGCCATTAGCGACACCGTAGTGAACGCCAACGCTAACTGCACTAAGCACGCGCGCGCGCACCATGCCAAACCGCAAACACCACCATGGTGCAACGGTACGCCAATTCCGACCCTAGCGGACATGTACCTAACGCCATCAGGCATGGCGGAATGGACCATTCCGCCATGGCGAGAAATACGGCATCGTGAACCAACCGTAAATGGCCCACTGAGTGCCTGTACTCCACTCCCTGGCCACATTGCACAACTCCTGGCAGGCGCAATGTACTCACACCATGCAACCAGTGAAATCTACAATTCACCCATGCATGCCAACGTAGAAATGCATGCAGGTGTTCGAAGCGCCCCGTGAGTGGGCATCCATGTACGGCATTTCACCATAGCCGTACTGATGCAGCACAGGCATGTGAAGGTACAAGACATCAAAATGGAAATCAAGAACACATGACACAAAACAACAGTAGTCCCCCATCGCTTGCCACCAGCGCAAGGCAACATCCAAAACAGCATCCTGAGGGGGATTGCACCAGACCTGTACTCTTGCCAGTAAACAAACCAACCATCAGCAGAAGCATGTACCACACAAGTTGGCAGAGTGACTGAGCAGCCAGGCACATCCCAAGAGGGGCCGATGGGAGCTGCAGGGCACAGATGGCATGAATACAGAAGCTATTCCAATGGACATGACCCCAGTCCCCCTCCAACAAACGCACGCAAACACAGGCACCTGTGACCAGCCACATTCTGAACATCCCATCATACCATCAATCGACCTGGCTGACAGGCACCAGTCGGCCAAAAGCCAATCCCCCGCCCCTGAACAGCACATCATGTAAACAGTCACAATGGCAGCCCCTATCCGTGACCACACTGTGCTACGTAGGCAAAAGCGGCCAGTACTGTACCACACAACTCAACTCAGAAGGCGGAACACAATGCAGATCATCTCGCAATACATACCGCCACAAATCGAAAATCGCCACATCACCTGCAAAGAATAACGCAACACGCCAAATATCGGAATACAATTTAAATGCACATCCAAATGACAAAGGCCTCACAGCAATTTGTAAAATAACACCAAAACATCCATCATCACCGAGGGCTGCATCTGCAATAATTGACCAGCTTCCACTTGTGTGACGCCCTGTACCATCATGGCACACAGGGCCAACATCAACGTTCCAAAAGGCAACATGGAAGCGGCAAGAACCGCAGGTCCGTCCCATGAGGCAGGCACTAGTCCAGCTGAAAGGCCGAAATGTTGCACCTAGCCACCAGAACAGCGTAAGGGCATGTGGCCCATTGGCGATCGTCCCATAAGATCGTAATGCTGCTCCACTGATTCACCCGAAGCTGCAGGTGTCGAGAGTAAAAACCATCTGGAGGAGTGGCGTACAGATGGCATCTGCAATAGGGCAGGAGATACCTGTCACCAAAATGAAACACAAATTAACCGATTGCACTACATGACACATGATGCATCACTATCTTCATTCAACACACCAAATCCACACCCATATGCATGCTAGCCCACTCCAAAGGAATATACACACCCCTAAATCAGTATCGATACATAACGAAACCAATCGAGGTCAATACACCATTGGCAACGTCGGTTACTGTGCATGCGTCCGTCAAGATAGAACCCATGACATGGGATTAGTAACGTGCCTAGACACAAGTGTATGAAGGCGCGTCGAGACAGGGAGGATCCGACAAGGGCAGATAGACGTAAGTCCCACTATGGCAGCCTTGCATCACATAGCGCAGGGGAAGGGGATTGAATCAAAAAACACATGTACATGGCAGACCCTAAATGGAATCATCTGTCCATGCATCCATTCATCATTCCCTCATCCCGCAATGAAAACGCATGAACATTCACTCACATAATATGTGAAACTTCCATCGCGTCTGTGCGTAATGCAGTCTGCAAAAACCACTGTGCTCCTGGCCGGATCTGTAGTGTCGTGAAGCTAGATGGACTTGGGAACGTCCTGCCTTATCGTCCACTACGCTATTGCGCATCCCATTCAATTCATGTCATTCATTGCTTGCTCGTTATGGGCCCTGTCCCAAGGACATTCAACAATAGAACGTTACATTTCCAGGCAGACCTGTGGGCGTCTCCTCACCGCTACTTCGCAACCAAAAATCCTGGCCTTCGAATTCCTCACTTGCAACATTACGTCGAAAAGGCTTCTGTGAACGCTTGCATTCACAATTACATCAATGTAGTGCGGCTGTGTGTCATAATGCTAACTGGCTGCAATCACAAATGGGACGCCACGCCCGTCGGTGAAGTACGATACTGTGCTGCATGAGGGTCGGCCATCGATCGAGCCCTACATACCACTGACTCTTCACAGGTATGTAAGCGGCTGCAATCATAGCATGTGTAACAATGGGAGCATAGCATGAAAATCAGTCAAAGTACATCACACTGCCATCGGGATTTGATGCATGATTCCAATCCCAAGATGCCATGCGGCCAAATGCAGCCTTACGTGCGGGACGTGCTCGGCCAGAAGGGATTGCATCTGCCACAGATTCATTCAATCAGCACAGGTGGAGGCCATACAGGCCGACAGCACATATATAGCAGACCCAAACCCCTCCCACAACCACTCCCACTCCAAAATGCTACCGGCAGGACTAGCGATGTTGGGCCTGGGGCACCAGATAGCACTGCAAGTGCTACAACTACAAGAAGACGACGAACAACAACAGGTACAACAACCGGGCGCACAGGGGAGACGGAGGAGAAGGAGGAGGAGGAGGGCAAGGCAGGGTCAGCAAGGCCCACAAGCACTGCCACTACCACCACGCAGGCGGCCCGCAATCCCACGCCTCCGAGCTGATCCGTTCAACCTCACTGCTGAGCAGATCCACACCCTCTACCGTTTGGACCGGGACACCATAATCGCCATTGTGGACATGACACATGCTGACCTCGTGAGCATGATAGATAGCCCAACCGCCATCCCACCCCTACTGAAGGTGGTGTCTGTACTCCACTTCCTGGCCACAGGCACCTACCAGCACACAGTGGGACAGTTGCATGGCATTTCACAGCCACTGTTCTCACGGACACTCTCCCAAGTGCACGATGCCCTCCTGAAGCACGCCGACGACCACATCACACTACCACGCACGTACCAGGAGATTACCAACGCAAAGGTGGGATTCCATGCACTTGGCGGCATCCCGGGTTGCATTGGTGCCATCGACTGCACCCATGTTGAATTGGTTGTCCCACATGCCATGGAGGTCCAGTACCGCAACCGGAAACAATTTCATTCAATCAATGTGCAAATGGTGTGTGACTCCAACAAGATCTTTACGCATTGTTGTGCCAGATTTCCAGGATCTACCCATGATTCTATGGTCCTGAGGAACACAAGAATACCACGCTACATGGAGCGACACGCAGGGCACAGATCCTGGCTACTCGGTGAGTCTCATTCCATGCATGACATCGTGGCCCATTTGATGCGTCAATGACCTTGCAGGAGGGGGGGGGGGCTACTTAGCACTATCATTCCACTGACACCCTTTATTCGTCCCATACAGGTGATGCCGGGTATCCACTGAAGAGATGGCTCCTTACACCAATCCGGAACCCACAGAACCAGCATGAGGAGGACTACAACCATGCCCACTCACGTAGCCGTGTGGTCATTGAACAGGCATTCGGCCTACTGAAGGCTCGTTTCCGCAGCCTCAGCAGGTCTGGCGGGGCACTCATGTACAGCCATGAGAGGGTTTCTAAGATGGTCATGGCATGTGTCATGCTGCACAACATGTGCATACGTAGGAATGTGCCCATGCCCCCTGACGCTGTACTGCATGCACCTGAAGATGATGATGATGAGGGTGGGGATGTGGAGGCACCCCAGGGAGTCCATGAGGCACAGGATGCACGTGCAATCCGACAGAGCATCATAGATGCATGCTTCTAGCAACCACGCATGGTGCCTATTACACGGAAAGGGGACCTGTGGCACTGTGTGTGTGTAGTACAGGCACATAGTGGACTGTACGCCTATGAAGGCCTCGTACGCAAATATCAATGTCCACACATGTCATTGGATGATAATGAAGTGCTGTATTGTTAATGTGATTTGATTCATACACCCTATGGACCCGCCACCCAGTGAAGCCCAACACACCCCCTCCACCCTACTTCCTCCCCCCCCAACACCAGTGTCCAGATATGCATGCTGCCCGTGGGTAGACGCTATTGCAAGCCCCCTCTACGGGTATCAGGGGCACCCCTGCCCGTGGAGCGCAGGTTCCTGCCAGATCTGCGTTGGGGGCTGCCCTGGACGGAACTTGCCACGGATGACGTCTCTGCCTGCTCGCGTCCATGCATGTCTCTGAGGGTTTGTGAGAGCTCCGAGAGCACACGGCGCACAGCAGCAAGTTCAGCACAAACGTCTTTGGACGTCGCATGCAGTTCCCCCCTCAGGCTCTCGGTGCTTTTCTCCATTTGTGCTCTCAGGCTCTCGGTGCTTCTCTCCATTTCTCCCCTGAGGCTCTCACTACTTTTCTCTATTTGTGCCCTGAGTGTCTCGGTGGATGTTTCCATGGCTGCCCTGGAACCCCCGCATTCATTTGCATGGTCCTTGAGTAGCGTGGACGCTTCCTGCTGTTGCTCGATCAGCAGGTCGAGGGACTGTTGCCTCTGCTGGGCCATGGACATTTGCGGTGGTGTGACAGGGGGGCTGCTCAACACATGTTGCCTTGGCACAGGACTTGTGGGGGTTGGCCAGTCGTCGTCTTCAGGGTGCCTCTGCGTGGTTTCGTCATGGTGTAGGGGATGGAACATGCAGGGGGATTGGGAAAGGTCATGGATGGTACCTACGTCGCCAGCACTGTTTTCCGTGTCGGAGCATGCTGGCATGACAGCTGTGTCACCTATGGTGCTGCTACCACCAGAGGCAGTGCCATCAGATACGTTCTTTGGGGGGACCTGTGGTGCTGGGGTTGTGGACTTGCTGGCTGCTGGGGTGCCTGTTGCAGTCCCCTCCAGTGTGCTGGCACTTGATTCCTGCTGCTGCCGTGTCTTGATCCTTGCACCTGAGGTGGAGGCTCTTGGGACGTTGGTCCTGGCCCTCTTTGCAGGCGTGCTGGTAGGGGTGTCCTGCAGCTCGTCGTTGGTATCGGACCCTGTGGTGGAGTAAAGAGGGGCGAGCGTTAGTTATGGGTCTGTCGGATTTGGAATGGCAACGTATCAAATGCATTGGGGTGGTACATGAGGCTGATATGGGACTGGGCCTTGGAGGTGGTCTCATTTTCGTGTGGATTGAGGATGCATTCATTTGGCTGCCTGCAGTTAGGGGGTGCATGCTGCACATGTAGGGGTTGTTTATGGCATCTTGATTAATTTGTTTATTCATTCTGACTTTTAGAGGGCGCTGTCAGGGCTAAGTATGTATTGCACTATGGGGTCACATGGTACTGCACATGTTCGTGGTTTGTGGATTTCGCATTGTTTCTCTTGGCAAACCTACCTGATTCTCCGGATGTCGGCACTCCTTTCTCCATCCCTCCGACTCCCTCTATGCTCTCCATTCCTATGGTGGAGGCGCAGATCTCCTCCCAGGGGGTCAACTTGATGGGCGACTCTGATCCCCCCCCGGTAGCTGTGGCGATGTTCCTGTTCGCAGAAAGTATGCTGCGTACGCGGATCCGCAGGTCGTCCCACCGCTTGCGACATTGCTGTGGCGTGCGGGGTGTTGTCCCCACCGCACTTACGCGCTGTGCCACAAGGGCCCATATGGCCTTCTTGTTGGCAAGGGCCGTCCTGGTCATTTGACTGGAGAAGACGACGGCGGCATTTTCCTGCAGGGTCTCGGTCAGCACGGTCAGTTCCTCTCGGGAGAAGTGGACCTGCCGCTTGCGATCACACGCTTTCTTGGCTACCTTTCCCATATTTATTTTTTTAACTGGGGTTGCTAACGGGTTGGGATGTGTGTCAGGGTCGGATTTTTAATGGTTGTGTTGGGATTCGGATTTTATAGTTGTGCGGCGTGCTGTTTCCCGTTCCGGCCACATGCTTTTACTTCCGTTTCCGTATATTTACGGTGCCCGTAATTTGCGGTGCCCGCTCATTACGGTGCCCGCTCATTACGGTGACCGCTAAGATGGGTGGCGGTATTGCACCTGGTGCAGCGTACGGCGGCGGTAAGGGCCGTTTTGGGGTCATTTCCGCCATCGCAGCCTTTCGGATTCCGCCATGGCGTAATGCTCGTGCCCGATGGGTCGTAATTAGCCGCACTTTGCTCCTTCGTGCAATGGCGGAAACGCTATTTACGCTGTTGCGGTCCGGTCAGTCAATTTCCGCAAGGGTCGTAATGAGGGCCAGTGATCGGAAGAATCTAATATCACAGATCAAATGAAACAAAGAAGTAAATCCTAAGGGATTTGAAGAAAGAAAGCCTATCGGATACAGTCTAAGTAATGATCACAAAGGAGGAAGGTAAGCAAATTTACGGAGTGCAGTGCGACTCTGAGTAGAGGTGCAACGCGTCGATCCGAAGTCCGAGTATCCGGATATGCGATCCCGGAAGTCGGGGCGTGGCTACCCGCTCGGAATGAGAAGCAGGAGAAACTGAAGCACTGCAGACAGTTTCCGGCTCCTCCATGTTGCGAGTGCCTTTTTCGAGGAAAACCGCATGTATGGGTGCACGTAAAAGTGAAACAGGAGAACCCGTCTGGAGAGATGTAACAATATGCCCCCTCTTAAAGTCACTACCCTCTGGTTTACCGGGGTGTTTCTTGTGAAATTGCTTTATTAGTCGTGGAGCGTGAATGCTGGATTCCGATTCCCAAGTTCGATCAGCAGGAGTGGAACCCTTCCAATCTACGAGGTACTGCAGCTTTCCGCGATGAATGCGTGAGTCATATAGCTCTGCGACCTTGTATTCTGCACCGGCATGAAGCAAGACCGGTGGAGGACGCGAGGAGATCACGGGATGGTAGACACTTCGTACATCTGGATTCAGCTGGGAAACATGGAATACAGGATATATCCGTGCCCAAGTTTTGGGTAATTTGAGTTTAAATGCTGCTGCTCCCACAGCTGAGATCACCCAGAACGGACCCATAAATTTAGGAGAAAACTTGGATGGTTTGAGATGTCTGGGTAAGAATCGGGAGGATAACCAGACCCAATCTCCTGGTCGTAGGTTAGGAGCTGTGGTTCGGAGAGAGTCGGCTGTCTATTTTGTTCTTTCCTGGGTAGCTTTGAGTGCCTGAGATGCTGCGTGTTGACCCCAGTGTATCCTTTCCAGGAGAGTTTTTACATCTGGACATTTATCATCAGCAAGTCTTTTGTCTGGAAATGAAACTGGGTGAAATCCATAGGAACAGAAGAAAGGGGAGGTTTTGTTGCTGAATGATAAGCATTGTTATAAGCATATTCGGCAATGGGTAATAATCCTAACCAGATGTCTTGTGCAGCTGAAATATAACTCTATAGATATCCTTCCAGTGTTTGATTTAACCTCTCGGTCTAACCATTAGTTTGAGGGTGGAAACCGGAGCTTAAAGCCTGCGTGATTCCCAAAATTTGGCAGACCAGTTTCCAATATCTTGACGTGTACTGCGAGCCTCTATCCGAGATTATAGTCTCTGGTAGACCGTGAAGAGAAAAAATTCAGGAGATGAACATCCGAGCCATTTGGGACGCTGAAGGAAGGCTGGCTAGTGGTTAAAAATTAGCCAGTTTAGTGAATGAATCGATGACTACCATAATAGTCGAGCATCCTTCTGAAAGAGGCAAATCTACTATAAAGTCTGTTGAAATAATTTGCCAAGGTTGTGTAGGCAAAGGCATCCTGACCAAAGCTCCGAAGGTGGAATGTCTCGGACACTTGTTTTGTATGCAGACTGTACATGACTCCACCTATTTACAAACATCACTCCTTATCGAAGGCCACCAGAAATGCCGGGAGATCAATTCACGGGTGTTAACATTACCCCTATGTCCTGCAGATTTGGAGTCGGGACACATGCCCAGTACTTCTCTCTGTAAGGATTTAGTGGGTACGTAGACTTGTCGACCATGAAAATAGCATCCTTCCTTTTTAGACACATGGATTAACTCCTTTTTTGTCAGCCCCTTCAATACGGAGGGACCTGAACTTTGTTCCAGATGTTTGAGGAAATCAGGTGATTTGCAGCCCTTTGCAACGCTAAGAACACTGCGGGGAAAGATCGGTTCAGGCTTTACTGGAAAGTGATGAGTAATCTCTTTACGGGATAAAGCGTCTGCTTATAAATTACACCTTCCTGGTATGAAGGAAAACACGATCCTGAAAGATGAAAAGAAATGCGTCCATCTTGCCTGTCGGCTGTTGCATGTCTGGGCATATTGAAGAATTCTTAAATTTTGATGATCAGTACGGACCTCCACTGGATGATGTGCTCCCAATAATAATTGTCTCGATTCTTTAAATGCTCTTTTGATCGCCAATAACTCCTTCTC
The DNA here is from genome assembly GCF_040938575.1 of Ambystoma mexicanum. Classification (NCBI taxonomy): domain Eukaryota; kingdom Metazoa; phylum Chordata; class Amphibia; order Caudata; family Ambystomatidae; genus Ambystoma; species Ambystoma mexicanum. The sequence goes on along the minus strand of NC_090934.1, from coordinate 611,487,110 downwards.
GAGAACCGTATAATTCAATTCAGCCGGCGATAGTGTTTTGGATAGGTAAGCGATGGGCCGTTCCAACCCCTGATCATCTTCCTGCAATAGAACAGCTCCCAAGACGTACTGAAAGGCATCAATCTCGAGAATAAAATGGCGTGACTGATCAGGAGTCATAAGTATGGGGGCAGATGTGAATCTCTTCTTGAGAGTGTTGAAAGCCTTTTGTGCTTCCTCATTACAGACATATGGAACTCTCTTTTTCAATAGATTGGTCAAAGTCTGAGTAAGAGCCGAAAAGTTGGGAATAAAACGGCGATAGAAGTTCGAGAATCCTACAAAACGTTGAATTTCTTTAATGGATCGGGGAATTGCCCAGTTCTTCACGGCTGTAACCTTTGCCGGATCCATCGCAATGCCTTGGGACGATAGAACATATCCCAGGTATGTCACATGAGGCTGATGAAAAAAGCATTTCTCAAGATTTCAGGATAAATGATTACTCTGGAATCTGTGTAGTACCTCTCTGACATGAGACTCGTGTTCAGAGATATCTTTAGAGAAAATCAGAATGTCATCCAGGTACACGATGACAGTGTGTAACAGTAAATCAGAGAATAGATGATCCATAAATCTCTGAAAGACTGCAGGGGCATTGGACAAACCAAAAGGCATAACTTGATATTGAAAGTGACCAAATGGTCTCCTAAAGGCAGTCTTCCATTCATCACCCTTTCTAATCCTGATAAGATGGTAAGCACCCTTTAGATTTAACTTTGTGCAGATGAGAGCTCCCTTGACTGCTTCCAGGATGTCTGGGATTAGGGGAATCGGGTACCTGTATCGGATGGTTATTCTATTTAATCCCCTGAAGTCTATGCAGGGTCTGAGTTCTGAAGAATTTTTCTTGGGGACGAAGAATAAAGAGGCTGCAGCTGGGGAAGTCGATTCAGTGATAAGTCCATTTCGTAGGTTCAGATCCAGATATTCCCGAAGGACCACTTTTCGGAGGAAAAGAGTATGTACATTCTTCCGAAGGGTAATGGCTGGTCTGGAATGAGGTCTATAGCACAATAATCTCTGCGATGTGGAGGTAACAGAGAGTATTCCGAGGAGGAGAATACATCAGCGAATACCGGGTACTCAGAAGGGAGTCTGGCGACTGAACTGATTGTGGTAACCTGCCTGGTTTCGTCCTTTTTGGACACCTTATCCTGCCAGTATGACCTAGGCAGTGATTCAGACAAAACTTAGATCCCAGAAAGAAGGAACCTGCTGCCCAATTATTATATGGGTTATGCCTTCGTAGCCAAGGCAAACCTAGGATGACTGGGTAATGAGCGGCTAGTATAATATCCATAGTAATGGTTTCCTCGTGTGTTGCTATTGCCATGAATAATGGGCAGGTTTGGTTCACAATTGGACCAGAAATCAGAGGACTACCGTCCACACTCTCCACTGGGATGACCTCACCCTTGGAGAACTGAGGTATGTGAATCTGTTTACCCCATAATTCATCAATGAAGTTTCCTGCTGCCCCACTGTCTACTAAAGCCGAAACCTTGGAAAATGTCTGATTACCAAACTTGAGAGTGATGTGTAAAACCAATATCGGAGTGTGTGAATGATGGTTTCCTTGTGAAACATGTATGTTTGGAGAGGAACCTAAAGATACATCAGGATCCCGGACCGCGGTTCCTCCTACAACCGGGCGTTGGCGTTTCCCGGCCATCTAGGGGGAGTGATGGGACATTCCTGGACAGTATGGGTATTTGCGCCACAATACATGCACAATCCTTGAGTCCTTCTGCGTGTTCTTTCTTCAGGAGATAAAGGACCTCTGTTTGTTGATCCCAGTTGCATGGGTTCCTCAGTCGTGTTTCCTCTGTGTGTGGCTGGAGAAGTAGCGAACGTACGAGTGGTGAGTTTCCCCTTGCATCTTTCACTACTCCTTTCCTTCATCCTATAGTCAATCTGCATGACTAGTGCTATGAATTCTGCTAAAGAGGTGGGACGTGGGACTCTAGAAATCTGTTTGAACCTAGTGATATAGGTTAAGATGTCTTGACTACCTTGTGTAAGATCTAGTAGATGTTCCTGGGCCGCTATCTGTATTTCCTGCCTTCCGAACATGGACCTAACGCTATTACAAAAAGCAGTGTGGGAATCCAATATAGCATTATTTGTCGTGACCAATGGAGTTGCCCAGGCCAGAGCAGGTCCCACCATCTGTGAGATCATGTAACACACTCTGAGCGATCAGTATGAAAGAAGGCGGCCTTAAAAGAGAATTGCACTGCACAAGCATCCAAAAACTCTTTTATCTTATGGGGATTGCCATCAAATTGACCCCCAGATAAGGGTCCAGGAGGAACCTCAGAGCAATGTGGAACCCTGCTGGCTGTTGCTTGTTGAGCAGCCAATTGGCAGCTTGTTTTTGAGTCTGTTGCTGTGCTTGCCGTACATTTGCATTCTCTTGTTTAAGGCTCTGTACCTCTGAGGTCAGAGATTGAACGGCAGCTATAAACTGCTGAATCTGTTGATCCATAATAGAACGTAGAGACTTTTACAAATGCCGAGGACTGTCAAAAAGCAGGCCAAATGGGCGTTGCTTACTGTTATATCTTTATGGTTATAATGCACTTTAAATAACATACGTCTCTCGGCATTTATAAATGACACCTACCTCTACGCAGGTCTTCAAGGATTCAGTAGACTGTGGAAGGAGAAAGAGAGTCTCACCTAGAAACCCCTCCACCACTCAGTCGAAAAAGGCTAGGCAGAGGTGGAGTCTCCAGGGAAAACCCCAAAAGGGGAAAAAACCCTGAAGTGAGCTGCTGGGGTGCGTGGACTCCTGCAGGCAGCTGTGATGGTTTACGCGGGAACTTTAGTGCACACCGAAATCCTCTCGTGAAGATTTCTAATACAGACAGAGTAAAGTATGAGTAAAGTATGAGTAAGAGGGTATCTTAAAGATGTTGAAAATCGGAGGTTAGAAGGAAAGGCTTAACCTGGCGTGAGTGATCGTCTCTTGTTCTATATCAACCAATCCAATGGTAACAGCAAAATTATTGTGTAAAGGACCTAATGGAGCATAGGGTGAAAAGATTATGCCCAAATGTATTTAAACACAGTCAAAATACAAAAAGGCGTCAGTTAGGCAAGGAAATGAAAGCCTTACCAATATATTGCGGACAAGAAGAGGGATAACAGATTAGGAGGCTTGGAGTGGGAGACTGCAGAGAATTCCTATGGCTGGATCCTAATGCTTGGTGAGAGAACAACAATGGTATATAAACGCGTGCTGGAAAAGACGGCGTAAGAAAGAGTGACTCTCTATCTACGTAGGGCTACACACTGGAAAAGTCTGGGAGAAAGGCTGATTGTTGAATGCAGTTTCCTTTAGTCTCACAGAACCTGACAGTGATCAGAAGAATCTAATATCACAGATCAAAGGAAACAAAAGAAGTAAATCCTAAGGGATTTGAAGAAAGAAAGCCTAAAGGATACAGTCTAAGTAATGATCACAAAGGAGGAAGGTAAGCGAATTTACGGAGCACAGCGCGACTCTGAGTAGAGGTGCAACGCGTCGATCCGAAGTCCGAGTATCCGGATATGCGATCCCGGAAGTCGGGGGCGTGGCTACCTGCTCGGAATGAGAAGCGAGAGACACTGAAGCGCTGCAGACAGTTCCCGGCTCCTCCATGTTGCGAGTGCCTTTTTCAAGGAAAACCACATGTATGGGTGCATGTAAAAGTGAAACAGGAGAACCCGTCTGGAGAGATGTAACACAAATACTCCACAGACCCCTGTCTCCAATACCTTTCGCACTCACCTCATTTGATCTCTTGGACGTCCTCCTCCACCTCGCCTCACCCAACTGCACATTTCCCAAGCTACTCCGTATATACCCCACCCCCTCCCAGAAATGATCCAATATGGCCAATGATTCACTTCCCTTGCGGAAAGGGGTGTGCCAGGGTCAGGCTATTGGGAAGGATTAAGAGGCTTCATAAGCCCAGCCCCTTCTCTATGGGTAGTCTTTTTGCTTTTGGCATGGGTTAAATAGGCATTTTCTAACAAGGACGATTACATCCATAGGTGGAGATGTACCAAAATTGAGCCACAGGAGTATCCCAATTCTCGTATTTGAGGACAATTACTGTCCTCCTGGCAAAGATGCTAGCAGGTCCATGGTATTTGCTAGGAGGACTGGAAGAATTCTGTAGGGAGATAACATTGATAATAAATGTAACCAAGTCAAGGACCATGTCAGTAGGTTCTGAATCAACGAAGGCAAGGCACTTTCTCAAAGCAGGGGTGCCACCAGACATTTAAACATTGTGTCTCCTTTGTCTGCTCTTCATAGCTTCTAGGTCAGAGATAGAGCAAGAGTCCTAATCATCAGTGCCTCTGGCTTAGGATGGAAAAAGTATTCTATTTTTTGCCAGGAAACTGTGGAACCATATTCGTGCAGAAGCCCTTGAAATATAATGACCTGGAGCAGTGTCAATGAGAGGGGTAGTAAGGGCAGAACGTGCATTTCTCGGAGGGTATTGGGAGCTCGGGTTCAGACTTGAGAGATTTTTTTGAAGGCATATGCTGGGATTAGGCTGGTTGCTGACCTAATCCTTCTAAAGCTACTTTCCTCTGGGTTCAAATTAGGATACACTGAAATGTGACCTTGAACCGTAGTACAATTTCAGAAAATTTGGCTGCTGTATTTACCACAGAGTGTCTTGCTTACTCACGTAAGGTATGTTCCGTTTAAGCTAAAGTCAGAGGAATTTCCGCTGCATCCTGCATTGCTCCTTAAAGATACAACCTCAAAGCTAAAGGAACAACGATATTCAACTGAGGAAGAAATGTGACTCAAAAGGGAATACTAGCATTTTCAAGAGGCACAGGGTATGGGGCCTTATTTGGTACCAGGATGTAGCAGTTTTATTTTCTGGCATTAGCTGGCCAGAGGAAAAACCGGAAAGATGAATTGAAGACATTGGTGCACTTTGCATTCTTCTATCCCCATCATTTTAGGAGACAAAAGTCTGCTTTAAGAAATGTATAGCCAAGTTACGCTGATAAGCGTCTGGCCCTGTTGCTCTTAGCCCCATAACAAGTAGTGGTGTTTGCAGTATTGCAATATTTGAGGAGATCCTTGAATCAATGGGAGTGGGTGCAGAGCAAGGTGGGGTTGCAATTAGAGTGTTGCATTCCATTGTTCAGAGAACAGCACTCGGAAGTGACAATATTGAGCATTTAATGTAAAGAAAAAGCAGATTACATATCAAAAAGGCACAGCAGATTCAGACACGTTTTTCAAACTCCTAGTTCCAACTGCCCTCTCTTCAATCACGACCCATCCTGCCAACATTCTATATGGATCCCTTGGATGTCACTGCCCAAGGAAACAGAAACAGGAGAAATAATCAATGAGTGGTAATTGGAGAAACCCTTGACAAATGCCTCCATGCCATCCTGAGCACTTATATATATATAACACATCCTTCTCCTTTTGAATTAAACAAAACCACTACACACATGGTAGGAATTGTATTGTAATCTCAACTACCCAAGAACTATTCCACACCCTTTCTTCAAGTATCACAGTGTATCCACCAGAACAGCAATTCTGAACTCTTTTTGAAAATAACATGACCATTTCGGGACATCCCTTGACCATTTAACTGACTTTGTCACCAATCCCAAGATAACTTACATGGGAATTGCCTATCAAACCTAGCTTTATCCTGGCCTTTAAAACACTGAACCCTCTCCCTGGTTTCTGATTCAACCCATTCAGCAGACTTATCTCTTTTCAATCAACTCAGAGACACACGAGTGGGGGGCTTTTGACCCTTTAAGATGCTGAAAGGCATAACACCAGTACTCGCATGGGGATCCAGTGTACAGGCTGTCACAGGCCTCTGAAGTGCAGCCACCATTCACCTCCAGTCATAAGCACAATCTTCACTCCAGCCTTCAACATGTTATTGAATCTTACAATCATCCCATTGTATTCGGGATCTTAAGAAGCCTACATGCTATGCTATGCTATGCTCAATAACACTGGCCTTAGGAAGTCCTCCATCTTCCACAAGACTTACAGTCAACAGTCTGGATGGCAACACTTCACTTCAGTATACCCATTCCTTCCATCCTCCTCACAAAAGGTTTGCATGCCGGTCTTCTCCAATAACATCAATACTAAACATGTATTGTTGTAGACAGAAAGTAGGTTACATATATTAAAGAGGGGAACTCCGAGAATGCCTTCCGTCCCGAAATACACCCCAAACGGAAGAAGCACCAACGACAACAATGCCGTCGATCATATGAGCACAGAGCAATTCCCACTGCTCCCACGATGGACAACTACCACGAAAGATACCCTGTCAGCAGACCTTACAACCCTGCAGCAATACGAACTCTACCCAGAGTGGACGAAGACACACAAGACAGAGCTGGAAACGGCTACATGGACAGAATTGACTAAAGCACCAAGAATCCATGTCTGAAGTCATTAGAGACATCATGACGACCTAGCCACGTTAGACAGGAAGCACACGTGCAATCTGCACATCCGGGACACTCACACACCCAACCTACACAAAGAAAAAATTAGTGCAGCTCTATGAGTTAGAGAACGGTGACATATACATACTTTCTGCACGTTTATTATTTTGCCACATAGGCTTATCGCAGCAACGCAGGAACACAAAACACCAGAAGAGCTTGTGTGCCTGCTTGCAGACACTTACATGCAACCCTATGGCGTGACAGGAACACTCCAGGGACCTTGGACCTGGCAGCTATGGTGCACTAACCCATGGACACTATGGAAAACATTTAACAGAAACCAGACTAGGCCTTAGGAAATCCAGTAGGCCATGATCGTCTTAAAGTCATCTCAAGCCCACAAGATGCTATGAAAGCAGAGCAGCTACTTTAGGAGCGACGGCACTGCCAAGGCCACCATGTTGAGAAAGACATTCCATACGCAGAGCCAAGGTGACACCAGCTGCAGCAAGGAATAGTCCCTGCAAAATACAGACTAATTTCAAGCAATTAAACTCACAAGAGTGGTCTCCAAACACGTGCCCCGGACAAGCTGATACTGGGCCAAGACACAGAGGCTGGGAAGGAGCAGCTGTCCCATGACCAGACAGCGGGTTGCATCAAACTTGCTACTCTCCAGCGACTCTTGTACGATGGGAAGGGAACGCTCTCATGTTATTAGTCTTCAGCACACTTTTGTAAACACTGACACATAGTTGCACCTCACTGACACATAGTATACATGTAGTTCAAACAGGTGTCTCGCAGGCTGTGAACAGAGCTTGTCCCAGGCTTGGGGGCCCGTGGCCTGGCCAATCAGACCCCTTGGGTATAGGGGCAGATAGTGGGAGTTACTGACCAATCACCGGGCTAGCTCACTGTAACATTTTCAGAGTAGCAATTTTCGGGGATGATCCAGGCACATCACGTGACATAGGTTTGTCACTATTATAACTCTTCTATAGGCTCCCATATGGGTAATACCACTCAGTGACCTATCATGAGTGGCAAAAGGTTTTCTAGGAAGAGCCTAATGATTGACAAAGGTTGCGATGTCACAAGGTATGAAAACTGGCCTGCGCACCATAGTTCTCTGAGATGTGCCTGTACTTTACTCCATGCATATGACCCCTGTGTGTTTGTTGTCTGTAATAAACCGCAGTGAGATTTTGCAACTTGTGTGGACCTCGACTTCTTTGGGACAAGGGAAGGAGTTAGGGCCTTCCGTGAGCTGGGTGTCTGTACAGACTCCTAGAACGGCTCTGCCTGCCTGGGGGTCTCCCTAACAATATCAAATCAAGGAAGCAGAGAAAGATAGGGTTCCATCCTCCTTGTTCCAACTGCTCTCTGCTTCAAGATCATGGCCCAACCATCCAACGTTGCAGTTGGTGCTGTGAAGGCATCATGAAGTATGACACAGACAAGCGATTCAATATTAACAAAAATATGTTAACTTAAATGGCAAGATGGTGTAAGGCCTAACTTGCTCTATGCAAAGGTGGTATTTCCCTACCTAAAGAAAGTAAGGAACGTTTGTGTCAGTAAATTCAACCTACAGGTATGTCTGTGTCCAAAATCTATGCTATCTATAACAAATGGTTTCTCAGACTTGACTTCAACTCTGTGGTCTGTAACTGAAGCCTGTATTAATTCTGAGCTGATCTATGGTTTTGCAGAACACCTGGGGCACCCCGGTCTCCAAGTGGCTTCCCCAGCCCTCACCGGTCATCAGTTTCCTCCTCCGGTGGCTCACGCTGCTTTTCTCCTCTGCTTCAGTTGCTGCTTCTGTGTCTGTGAGCACCGCTCGCCTGTGGACTGGAGGTCGGCTGGCGCAGGTGGCTCCTCTGCTTCAACAAGGATGGACACAGCGTCCTCTTTGCTCTGGCTTCGCTGCAGCTCTGTTTGATCCTGCTTCGCATCAGAGGCTCTGTACAGCTTGGGGATGTCGGCCAGCGTCCCGGTTCCACCTCGTGTCCCACCACGGCTGCCTGCAGTCTTCTGGGGTTTCATGCTGCTCTCTGACTCGAAAGTTCCCCGGGTCTCTCTCCCCATTCACTTTTTGGTTTCTCATTGTAAAAACCTGTAGTGCTTCAATAGGCTGCAGGTGTGCACCATTGTCCAATTCTGCCTGAATTTGATTAAGAGGACATTCCTGACCCCCGTACCTTTTACCAAGCCACTTTCTCAGCCCAGTGTTAAAGTGCACATGCCAGTTTTTAGTGGTTATTACTCCTAGTCGCCTCTTCCTCGTCACAGCACTGTTTAAGGACAAAGCTGAGGAAATGAAAGGAGATGATTTATAATAGTCTATAAAGGCTTGGGGGATGTTGTGTTGACTTTATAAAGCAAAAGGGTGAGACCATGTCTTTCCTACATGTACCCTACTACCAATTCCAAATGATCATCCACCCAGGTGATCCTCGCTCGCTTGTCCACCCCCAGGATCAGGATCCAAAAACGATGGCCTTTCCCTGGCTACTTGTGCAGAGGATCCCAGGGGAGTAGAAGTGAGAATACTCTCAGGTTTCTCACAGCTCTCAGCTTAGTGATGTAACCACCCAAGGAAACCAGCACAGGAGAAATGATGAATGAGTTGCAAATGAAGAATGACTTTGCACATGTCTGCATGTCACCCTTAGGACTCGACACATTAAACACACAGCATATCTTTTTCTAAGTATTAATTAACCCAATTCGTTATTGCTTCATGGGTTTTTGGGGAGCTGTTATTGATGCGTTTTATTTGTGTTTTTGAGTGATTTATATAAGTGTTTTTGATTCAATGAAATCATTTTAATATAAGTTTTGTATTGTATTATTTGAATGTTTTAATAATGTCTTATGGGTACCAATATTCCAAAGAAGTTTGATTGTTTGGTAGAGACACTGTTTCTGTGGCCTGGCTAACAGCCATAGGTTGCAACAGTGACTATTGGACATGCCCATCAGGCACTGCAGATGGATCCACTGTGCTTAGATCATGGTTGTAGACATGTCCTGGTTACAGTAGCTACTGGACATTGCCTCAGAAAAGTGATAACGATTGTTTAGGGTTAAGGATGGTGTCCAGATAGGTGTAATCAATAAATCCAATATATTTAAATCTTTTAAAGGATTCCAATCAAACCTTGATATGATTTTTTGATGATTGATTCAAAGCTTTTAATGATCCACTACAATTCTGATCCAAAATAGTAATTTGTGTGACCTCAACACGTGTTTACCACTCTCTCGTGGCTCATCAGAACATTTTTCAAGAGAATGTATGTTTGTACAGTTAAGAAAATGTCTGGTAGAGATTTTTACATAAGAAATGTAATTCTTTCCAGCATAATTCACTCTTCACATCAGAAACGTTGTTATGCCATTAATGTTTTTTTTTTTCTTCTTCTAGGAAATAGGTCCATTTTCAGCAGCATGGGCTGGATATGATATGTCAGCTTAACACCATAACGCTGCTCCACCTCAGTAAAGGACCACTTCACATTGCTAGTGTGTGCACTGTGAACTGCGCCCGGCTGAAGGTCATACCACTGACACAGCTCCAACTGGGTGTGGCCATATGCCATCACCAGTAGGCACTGCAAGGAGGAGATATACCAACAGAGCAGTGGCACTGCAGGAAGAATGCCAACATATTTAATTTGAAGCTTTAAACATACAGCCTGGGTAAAAATAACACACTACAAAGACTCCAGAAAGAAAAGAAAAAAAACGTTCATATGAGGGACATAATTGTTGCAATATCAAAACCAAAATTCACTGAAACTTGCAAGTTATGGTATGAGTGCTTCCATAGCTTGTACCTCTAAGGACTGCTCATGACTTCAGCATTATATAACAGATGACATTGCAGTGATACCATTGATAACATCCCAGACAATATCATAGAAAACGTCATCCCTGAAATCACCAAAGACATCTATATGATCATGCTTCATGAAAGTCGGAAAAAGGGAAAACACAACTCACCTCTACCTACAATCATTCTTCAGACATTATCATTTACAGATTAGTGCTTTATCGTTTGATAAATGGGCCATTTCGGCAGTAAACGTTCGCACACGGATGTAGGCATCTCCTCACGCATTGGTAGTACTTGTTTGATGTTTTGGGCCAAGCATACAGCGCCAGTCTGCGTGTATGACTTGAATTTCCGCAAAATGGTGTAACGCCCCTGCCCTGAAGTGATGAAGGATAATCGAATGACGACTTCTTGCTCGATTGAGAAACATATCGTTGTTGTTTCTAGGTTATCCAAATTTCCGAAAGCAAATGCCACCCGGAGTTCTCCCTCCTAAAATCGACTCCATTCACTTTGAAATGTTATATCAAATATACCGAAAAAGGTTTCAGGATAATGAAGCTTGCTCTATTTTTAGTTTCTCAGACAATTATTGGCCCTTTACATTTGCTACTTAAAATAAGGTTCGCCATTTACAATTGGAGTTCATCAAAAACAACAACAATCAATTTTCAATGTGCTGAATAAATCTATCAACTAATGACGGTGTGTTTTTGGTTTTGTCATCTATTTGAATCGTCATCTGACAGAAGTGGTGACTGTAAGTGGTGTTTCTGTTGTCTGTGGTTCGTTTTCAGAGAGAAGCTAGAAAACCACATGAAATTAGTTTAAATATTCAGACATGTTTAAGAATACTAATATGAAACAACAGTGTAGAATTATGAAAAACCTTTTACTTGAACCCATCAACAAGAGTTTCAATGGTCTGTCTGGAAAGTTACATGGACCCAGTTTAAGAAAACTAAGAAGAAAAATGGTATTGGTAAGTTATGAAATCGTCTTTATTTTAATCCATGAACCAAGAGGTTGAAAACTATACCTGAAGACTAATATACATAAGTTATTATAAAAATAAATACAAACATATGTAGGCTGTTCCGGACATTTAATCTGTGCGTCTGTGGGCCTTTTCTGCCACGTCAAAAAAATAAATTAATGCATACTAAAACAACACATGTCAAAGTAATGCGACATACGCTGCTCTCACCAACTGAAAAAAAAACAAGCCAACCAAAATCAACATGCAACATGTAAAGCACCCCTGCTGTTAAAGGGACTCAAATACATTGCAGCGACTTTAGCCTGAGGATGTCTATGGAAGAACAAAGACATCAGAGAAGCCGAAACACGATTAAAATTACATCCAAAAAATCATTTATTAATGGTCGGTACCATATGCCTCAGAGGCTGCAATGCTGACTATCAATAATTCATTTCAAGGATGCAATTTTAATCACAATACCTCTTCTGATTGTCTTACTTTCACTAGACAAATTAGACACTTTAATGAAGTTATTCAAATGGTATAATTTGAAATGTTTGCGGTCTGAAATCCCCAATACACCAGGGCATTGCAGTGTTATCCATGTGCACCTGTTAAGGTGACAGCTGTCCATGATGTTGAGAAATTATTTTTGAATTTAGTCCGACTAGTTTGAATAGAAAGACATGTTTCTATGGTGACTGCTTCCTCTCAAGTCCCGTACTTGATAACAGGACAGTATGTTCTGCAACTCAGTCCTGTAGTAATGAATTATACAAATAGGGTCACATTTTCAAAACTGTTTTGGGTGCAAGTGATGACATGTGCTAGTGCTAAAAAAAAGATGCAGCCCATTTCCCAAAGGGGTTCTGAACTCGCACGCATTCCAATGTCCTTTCTTACCCCCTTTACACATTTGCTAAAATAAGGGGCTGTTCTGCTGCCTTTTTTGAATGAGCACTTTGGGCCGATTTACAGAGTCCTTTCCTATGGGATTTCGCCATTATAAAACGCTTCTGTGAATCAGGCCCTTTATACCTGTGGCTAACACACTATGAGGTTGGGATGATCTCACAAAGTCATGAAGGAATGAGATAGTGTCAGTCATGGCACGTACAAGCATACTGAAGTTTGGTAGGTTTCAAGCAGAGCCATTTGTGTGTGCATCTTGACTGAGCCTGTTGCCCACTCAGCGGGTTTCACTGAATATAGCGAAAACACTAAGTTTCCTTATGATTGCAGCACAAAATTCTAAAGCCAAGAAATGTGCCAGTTTTAGTAAGCTGCGTGACAATAACTTGTGCCCTATCAGGGCACTAGCAATGCACTACGCATGCCAATACATATGGCATCATAGATGACATCACACATGGCATCACCAATTACATCACTGACATGCCTGATGACAAGACATGTGACACCACCAATGTGTAGCAATTCTAACGAAAATTGCTTACAAAAGGTTTTGTTTATGATATTGCAACCAGCATATACGGGATGAAAGGTATGCCTCTCATGAAGTAGTCCATCTATCACAAAATGCACTTAAACAGAAACTCTCTACATTTCTGTTGACAATATACCACACTGAAAATACTTAGGCAGTGTCTTCAGCATGACGCATAGAAGTAGACTGTGCCAAATATGGTGGATTTAGCCAATTGTATGATGTGTAACTATGTAAGAATTAACCTAAATTCAAGGGCTTAATGTACAACGTAAGCTAGGCATGTCCATGGATATAGAGAGTATAGTTAGAGCATTGATGCATACAAATATGATGCATAACCAGATAACATCTTGCAACTGGGAAACAAATATGATGACTGGATGACTGAAACATGAACCATGGACTAGATTTAGTCATTATAAATATATACAGGCCAATCATGGAATTAATTTGCGTGGAAAATCGCAGCTCAAGCGTGACAATCGCAGTGCAAGCGTGCCAAAGCCACGCACATCGATTCATGGAAGTCTGTGCGCGTGTAGATCCTGGGATGTGCGCTAAAATCGTGGGTGACACACGCGCACACGTCATCAAACAGCGTGCTCTATGCGCATAGCGAAACGCACATAGTGCAGCGCACACAACAAAAGTGGGTGGAACACGGGGTGTAACACGCGGAATGGGGAACAACGCATGAAAATTTGGGTGTTACGTGGGAAGTACAGGAGGTAAATGCTCGCAACGCCCACACGCGCACCTACAATACGTATTCATGGAATCGAACAGGGGAAACGTGTGTGCCAAAAAAGACGCGCTAATCCGGATACACGTACGCCAGCAGGAAGCAGGCGTACGCGGCCTCACGCAGCATAAAAGTACACGCAAACAACAAACATGCTCAGACGCTACGATGAATATACCGTTCCTCGCAGCAGTGGTCGTGGGACACCGCATAAGGAGGAGAAGGATAGCCAGGCCCCGAATCTTTACACCCGGACCAGCCTTTTTGGGATGCCTGAATACCAGGTGTATGGGATGTACAGGTTTCCACCACACATAATACTCGACCTGGTGAGTGAGTGGGAGGATGACTTCATATCACCCACCCTGTGCTCCCAAGCACTGAGCCCCTTGGAAAAGGTGCTTAATGTACTTCAATTCTTGGCCACTGGTTCATTTCAGCGGACAAGTGCCATAGTGGGGGGGTGTCACAGGCCACGCAGTCACGCTGCCTACACCAGGTGTTGGCCATCATGACTGCACGCTCCTCAGTCCGCAGGCACATATATATGCCCAGAACACCTGCAGAAAGGCAGGCTGCCGTCCAGGACTTTTACGGGGTGGCACACTTCCTCAAAGTGCTAGGTGCCATTGATTGCACCCATGTGGCTCTACGTCCACCCAGGGCAACTGAGCACATCTATAGAAACCGCAAGCACTGGCATTCCATCAACGTGCAGGTAGTATGTGATGCCAAGGGAATCATCACCTCAGTATATGTCAACTATCCAGAGTCCACCCATGATAGTTTCATTTTCAGAATGTCACCCCTAAACCGGGACCTAGAAGCTGGGCGGCATGGTGATACATGGCTGCTTGGTGAGTATAAATTCCTCTGCACATGCATGCATGTCAGATACTGAGTAATGTCACAACCCCACTAATGATACCCATCATCACCTCCCCAGGGGACAATGCCTACCCTCTGAGCACCCACATGATGACTCCAATTCGGAACCCCACCACGCCACCCGAGGTAAGATACAACACACCCATATTGCAACCCGGGGCATAGTGGAGTGCACATTCGGATTTCTCAAGTCAGGCTTTCGCTCCCTTGACCGCTCTGGTGGGCAGCTGCTATACGCTCCCCCAGTAGTGTGCAGGATCATAGTGGCAGCATGTGTCCTGCACAACCTTGGGGCCTGCCGGTGGACATGGTGGTGCCCCCACATCCCCAACCACATGCACGGCCGCTGCGCATGGGAGGTGAAAGGGCACGTGGTGAGGCAGCCCGTATACAGCTGGTGGCTAATTACTTCACCTAAAATTCTACACCTGTGGAGTGCACACAGCCCTGGCACATACCAGCTGACAATCAATGATGATGACATAAGGGACAGTTAACTGTCACAACCATACCAGCCTGAGATTGGAAACCTGGAAGTGTTAGATTGTCTGAATCCCTACCTACTTAAAGAGACCAATGCTGTGAGACAAAAAAACACATTCATGCTGCATGAATGACTACCCCCTTGAAAAATACAACATGAAAATAGTGCCCTGTCACCCAACCCGTCCCCATCTCAGATACCCAACACACCATGGCATGTCATGCAATGTGAAAGCAACACAATGAATGCACAACACATGACACAAGTGTCACAAAGTGCACTGTTCCAAATGTAAACAGGCCACAGACAATATGCTCCCAGTAATCAATAAGAAACAAATATGAACAAATACTTACCAGCAACACAGAACAGAAACACAGGATGAAACAGTGTCAAAATACGACAGTATACAATCAAAGTAGTGCAAGTCTCACAACCTGACTAAGCCAGCGCATCGACCCCTTCCAACTGCAGAGTGTTGCTGTCAGGCAAATGTGTCAGTGTACTGCATACAACATGAACTGCATCTGCAAAGGAGACGGCCTTGTGAAGACATGAAGAAGGTACATGTGAATAAGGAGAAAGTCATGGATGCACAAGCACATATCAATACACCATGCAGTGTTCAATCCAACAGCAATCCCCACTAGGGATGTACACACAGTTTTGACTACAGACTACCCACACAGCTCATGGGAGCCCAATGTCACTGTGTAAGTTACTGTCACTTGTTCACACCCTTTGCAAGTCCATGGAAAGGGGAAGCATGAGGGGTGTGTGTCAGGAAACCAAGCATCTAACCGAAAGACAGGACAAACCTGCATGTGCCCAGCTGGAATACACAGTGGATGCCCACCGGAGCCACACAAGGCAACACACTATAAAAAAAAAATCTAAAATGGCCATGTGTGGAACGGGGGGGGTGGCCACCCAGGAGGTCCGAGGACAGGGTGCACACCAACACCCACATGCGTGGATGTTGGGAAAAAAAATACCTCCATGGGCTCATGGCCTGCACGGCTATGCTATTGTGGGAGATGTGCTGCAGCTCTCTTCACCCTCCTGCTACATCAGGAGGTGGCCGTGCTATGGGAGGCAGCCCACGCAAAGCCCTGGTATGGTCCTCCATGGCAGAAACCATGCGGGCGTGGAAGGTTTCATTCTGGAGGATGATGGTGCGGAGATCCCCATGCAGCACCTCACGGGTAGCCTGCATTTCTACCCGCATGGCCTCGCGTGATGCCCAGATCTCTGCACGGGTTGCCTGCAGCTCTGCTGAGAGTGAATGTGTGAGCTGCTCCAGCTGCTGTTCTGACCTAAAATTTCAGAAAGCCTCAAGTTCACCCAGAGTCTCCCTATGGCCTTGTGACTCTATAGATGTGGCTTCGCGCAGAGTCTCCAGTGCCGCTGTCGGTCCCTGTTGGACGCCAGCATGTCTTCCCTGTGTGATTGGCAAATGGAGTCTGTTGCCTGCTGTTGTTGCTCCATCTGCCTTTCAGGGGGGAGAATGGAAGTGGCCACCCTATCCATTGCCTGAGCCATCATTTCAACCGATGCTCCCTGTTGTGCTGCTATACTGTACATGGAGTTTTCCCATACAGTATTGCCTGGTGGCGTATGGCCACTGCGTCGGCGGGAACCACACCTGTTTGGGGCAAGTTGATCTGCACCTTTCTGTCCTGGCACTGCCTGAGGCTGCAGGACTGCATTCCCCCTCTGATCTGCTGGCCCAGGAACAGGATCAGGTGTTGTGGAGCGTGACCCTGCATCCGTAACCGCCACAGGCGGAGTTAACAACACTGATATCCCCATAGAGGGGTCTCCCCCTGGTGCAGGTGTGTTGGACAGAACAGCATCCCTCCCAGCATCCCTCCCAGTAAGTTAGGCCTGACAAGTCAGAATTCCAGTACATGAATTACACATGTCCCACATGTCTATAACCCTGGCATGTATGCACTGTCAATGAGTTGGAAGGGGAGGCAAAAAGCAGACACTGAGGACTCCAAGATGGAAAAGCAACACATTTGCTGCATGTTGGATAGCACTGGCATCACACATTAGCCTGTGAGTGGCATGTCCAATACACATACATGACACATGCCAGAACACAGATGGCACGTAGCATAGCCATGGTACATTTGACAAGTACAGCCATATGTTAGTGAATGAGTACTGTCACCCATCCATGTGAGATGGACATGATGAGATGAAAAATGCAAAATAGTGTGACAAAATACGCATGTGCCACACACTGCAACACATCCAGTGTACAATTATACAGTGATGGCAGGCAGATGGAAACATCAATGGTTGGTCACTTCAACATGACAGGAAACAACAATCATGTTCCACATTCAAACATGCCGCAAAAATTAATGTGAGCAGGCACTTACTCAATCAGCCTGAATGGTCAAATCATTCCCATAACATGATAATACATGTGGGACATTGTGGGGTGTAATCTATGACAGAATCATGTCACACATGTGGCATTAGGGCAGAAAAATGTGTTGCAAAAATGGGAGGATTGAAACAATCAGGCTGAATGAACACTGAAAATTCCGAACAATGTTGTTGCAAGATGACATTTCAAGGGCAACTGCAGTAATATGGTGCTAATTGGTCATTGTGGTCAGAAGGGACACTGTCATACCCAAATGCAAGGCCGGTGAATGGTTTGGAGGAAGCACATGGGTGACCCATACCACTCATGACTACACACCCTCACCTGGCACTCAATCATAACACATCACCCAAGCAACATACACATGGATTACACACACATGCATGGGCACTCATCGGACAATGCTTCATAATCTGGTAGTACTCCCACATCTTGGTTCTGTTCCTCTGTGACAAAGGTTCCAGCAACAGACTCATGTTCAGTGAGTTGGTCGTCCTCTGGTGGAGACCCACCGCCAGTCACCAGAGTAGAGGCATGATTGGAAGCCAGCTTGTTCTTTGCTCTGCGTTTCAGGTCATTCCACCGCTTGTAGCAATCATCAGCTGTGAGCCTCACAAATCCAAGGGCACTAATGTGGTCGGCGATGGTCTGCCAGTGGGCCCTACGTTGAGCAGGCATAGTATTGCAGCCTGCAGTCACCACCATTTCGCGGCTATGTGCCAACAAATAGGCCACAAGTGCATCAAGTTCGGCGTCATTGAAGCTAGGCTTCCTTGATGTGCCGGAGTGTGTAGCAGTGTCTGGGGTCTCAGCCTGTGGTGCAAGAGCACCCTTCTTCTTGTAAGGTGGTGCGGATCCTGAGTGGCTTACGCCGCTCTGATCAGTAGGGGCAGAAACACAGGTGGACTGGGTACTTGAAGCCTGTAAAGGCACAATGACCAAAGGTCTTGGTGCAGGCATTGGCTGCAGGGTGATGGTGGCAGGGCCAACGTCGGTGTGATGGACCTGGCCCGACACTGTCCCGGCTAGGAGACTCGGAGCTGGGGTGGATTGAGCTGCAGCTGCCCCTGCAGCCTCCCCACCCTGGCTACTTGAGGCAGCACATGACATTGCTGCCCAAGATCCACGTGGCCTGGTGACAGCAACTTTCACCGCCACACGTGGCTTAGACTTGGTGACCTGGAAGTCAGCCTGGGAGTCATCCTGTGCCGGTTCAGTTGACAAAATGGGCCGGTCCAACAAGGGCTGAGCTGGGATGGTGTCAGCTACGTTTTCCACAACCATTAGGGGGTGGGGCATAGGTGGCCCTGATTGGTCCTCCACACACTGGGCTCTATGGGCACCCTGCAAATCCTGGCCACGTCCCCTACCGTGCCCACCACACCCACCTCTTTGAGATCAGCCACCTTTGCCTCCCTTACTGCTTGGTCAACTCCCAACCATGGCACTGATGTTGTTGTGCGTATGGGAGTTGCAGTAAACAATTGTCCTGGGCAATTGGGGTGAAAGGGGTAGGGTACTAGATGGAATTCGTACCCTAGTGCTCTAGCAAGGCTGTCTGTGACCCCTGGGGGAAGATGACGGGTCACGCAACACACAGGCACCCCAAAAACAAAAGTACATGTGCACGCAACCCCTGGTAGACCATGTGCGTGGAAAAATGAACCTGCACTACGCTGTGGCACCCAGAAACACAAAAATAAGCGTACGTGTGTTACACGCAGCCTACAATGAGCTCTGAAGGGGTACGTGACACACGGGGGCAACCACAGTTGGAAAATACGTGAGCGACTCACCGTCTGCCTTGAAAAAGAACGTGAAAAAGACACGCATGTGCGCGTTGGCAACACCCCCGCCAAATGAAGAAAAGAACGCAGTCTTGGGAAACAGGGAGTACGAAGTGGAAACGTTGTGAAGTAATCACGTGTGAACCGACAAGAAGTACAAGAATCACCTGCTCGCTCTCCACAAAAAGCACGTTCAAGAAAATAGCATCATAATCGTACCTTTTAAGCCAGCCCACACGTGCAACGTCACTTACTCGCTTATGCGCTAAGGCCCTTTCCTCCAATAGCACGGTGACGTGCAGTTATCTCATGTGCTGTCTCACTATGCACCTGTGTTGTTGAGAAAGCCCGCGTGCGTAACGTCACTTACGCGCTTACGCACTAAGGGCCTTTCCTCGAATTACACGCTGACGTGCCAAATCACTCCGTATCAAGCTGGCCACACGAAAACACATGGAAGACCACAACAGTCCCGAGCACGCTCCCACCTGCCATCTGCTGCTGCCTGCCTGCTGCCTACATGCCCCGCTATTTGGTGCCTGCACATCAGCCATCTGCAGGGGTCCAGTTGCTGTGTCCACCCCTGCTGGAACAGAAGACTCCCGACTGGGTACCATCAGTCCACAGCCCCGCCCCAGGACCCAGTTGCCCACCCACGCCTGCCTCGGGCCAAACACCATCCGAGACCACTGGCGACCCCGAGCCAGAGAGGCAGAGGGCCACCAGCTTCAGTGAGAAGGAAGTTGGTGTCCTGGTGGAGCATGTCCTGGGGCATTATGATGCTCTCTTCACACCATCGCGCGCCGACAAGGAAGGACGGAGGAGGATCTGGACGGACATCGTGGGTGCCATCAACGCAGAGGGGTGGCACCCCGAGACCTAAAACATGTCCGGAAGCGCTGGGAGGACTACAAGTCCAGGACCCTCAGGAAGGCCCGGCGCCTCTTAGGGGCCGAGGATGCAGTGGGGCGCCGGGGCCAGCTTACCAACCAGCAGATGAGGAGCACTTTCGCCCAGTGCTTCGCCACCAGATCCTCAGGATGCAGGCCCGTCTGGAGTCGAGCGGTAAGTGGCCATGCATTGCTGTGTGAGAAAGGGCATGTTGCAGTGTGCTGGTGGTCTGGCACTTGCCTGTATGTGTGACATAGGCCATGTATGGATGTGTGTGTGCAGGGACATCATGGTCATGCATGTGAGACCAGTAATGTGTGAAATACATGGATGGTGCATGTGTTCCAATGCAACATGGGGAGCTGTATGCGGAATGCACACATGAATGCATGCCAGTCTATGTTCTTGGACATGGAGGGGGTGTGAGGGATGGGTGCTGCTCTCATGTACATGTATGGTGTGCATGTCTGTTTGTCTGAGAAGTGTGTGTGTGACTTTGAAACACCATGGATGCATGACCCTCCGGTGATGTGTGTGCATGGGGTCAGTATTTACCATGATACATGTGAGTTTGAAGGCAACATTTTGGTTAACAGAGGCCCTTGTACATGGATGCTGATGTTGATTGCATGCGCTGTGCCTATTTCTGCATGTGTGTTGTGTGCATTCACCCATGTGTTGTGGAGGGACAGGATGGAAGTGACGTTTGACAGTGCCACTCATGTATTATTGCTTCATGTCTAGGGGACTATTGTACAGTACCCTGATGCTTGTGTTCTATGTCTCCCTCTACGCAGCGTCCAGTGAAGAAGAGGGCGGAGACGGCGCTGTGGAGCTAAGCGGCGGGGATGCCTCCACCAGGCGGCGATGCAAGGCCCAGCCACCCTATCAGGAATTGCCATCATCCAGGAGAGAGGGGACTGGTGCCCCGTCTGCACTACGGCTGTAGCGGAAGGGCCGGGTGAGCCCCCACAGGAGCTTGCAATGGCGGAAAACGGTGTGGAGACATCCAGGTTGGTGGTCTCCACAGAGGAGGAGGAGCCCGCTACTGAGCCGCACATGGGGCTGGTGGGGGTAGTACCACTGGTGCAAGTGGTGCAGTCCAGGGCCAGGGTCAGGAGGCAGCACAGGTCACCACGGAGGGGCCTGTGCATGTCGCTGTCCCTGACCCTGTGACTGCACCACCATTCACCAGCAGGGATTCCCCATCCCAGGCCCGTCCGCAGGTAGGGGGAGGCCCACGTCATCTGCCTCTCCACTACCTGTGGATGAGGAGTCCCATGACCATATGGGCTCCGTCCTGATTGGTGTCGCGGTAGGCACACGTGTCATTCATGATGACGTGCGTGCTTCCTGGGGGGAGCATGCATGCCATCACGAAGCGCAGCGTCGCAACGCGGCACTGTTGGGAGGGGCCCTGGTTGGTGGGTTCCTACATGTATTGCACACTCTGGCGGACCTCTCCGCCTCTGTGGAGACTATGCACCAGTCGTTCTCCCTGCCGTCTTCCGGCCCAGATTCCAGCAGGGCCCCCTGTGGACCTGGCCCAACCAACACAGCCAGCTTGGTGGAGATCCCATCCCTGCCACAGTCGGGAGTCGGCGGTCCAGCAGGGGTGGACACCCAACAACTGGAGACCAACAGATGGAGGATGTGCAGGCATCATCGGACAGGGCACATGGACGGCAGCAGCAGCAGCAGGCTCTAGGTGGGAGCAATGATGGTTCGGGGCCATCGACATCAGAGGGGCAGGCATCGGCAAGAGGGCAGGAGGACCCTGGAATGGGTGTGTCGTCCGTGTGGCTGCGGTTGGGCCAGCGTATAGATGTGGAGCGGCAGCGGGCGGAAGAGGCATGGCTCACAATGGTCAGGGCGGAGAACTCCATGCGGAGGGCATGAGGCAGGCCGAGTGCCTCGAGGCTATTCGTAGGGAGTTGGAGTCCAACATGGCATCGTCCCTGCGAACCCTCGGGCCATGGAAGAGGACCGCCTCCAGAACATTGATCAGGAGTTCGATGATGCCCTGCCTCGGGACATTGGAAAATGAGCCGTCGGACTAGCCTACCACCATTGTAAATAGTTTTTAGTGTTAGGTTTCATTTTCGTTTGCATTTCTTTTGGGGTGATTGGACTATGCCCCACACTTTTGTATATAGTTATTTCTTAGGTAGTTTCACTTCTTTTGTTGGGCTCATGGACCCTTTCAAAATTGCTTGATTTATTTGGATTGCATCTACATTTCATTTTTCATATTTTTGGCCATGCATTTCATTTCATCTTTGTATTATTTTTTTGCCTTTCATTTCATTACATTGATTTTGTTTATAATACATTTTGATATTTTAATTACATGTGTGGGATTCGCTCATTGGGTTCATGCATGTAAAATTGTGGTTTTACACAATCTGTGGCCAACAATGTGTGTGTGTGACGGACATGTGTTGATGTACATGGACGAATTTTGATTTGTGTCCTGACATAGGCATGTCGGTGTGGGGTGGATTGGTGAAATCATTGCATGTCAAGACTGGGGTGGCATGCAGTGGTACTTTGGTGCACATGAGGCCCATGATTGTGCAGCTTCCTTTCGTGTTGCAGGGGGACATGAGTCGGGGCCTGCTGGCAGGTGCCCCTCAATGCTGGGTGGATGGGGGTGCAAGGGGACATGTGTCGGGGCCTGCTTGCAGGTGCCCCTCAATGCTGGGTGGATGGGGGTGCTAGGGGACATGAGTCGGGGCCTGCTGGTAGGTGCCCCTCAATGCTGGATGGATGGGGGTGCAAGGGGACATGAGTCAGGGCCTGCTTGCAGATGCCCCTCAATGCTGGGTGGATGGGGTGCAAGGGGACATGAGTCGGGGCCTGCTGGCAGGTGCTCATCACTGCTGGGTGGATGGGGGTGCTGGGGGACATGAGTCGGGGCCTGCTGGCAGGTGCCCCTCAATGCTGGGTGGATGGGGGTGCTGGGGAACATGAATCAGTGCTCACTTGTGCATGGTGACATGTCGGCTGGCTGTGGGGCTTAGCATGGATGGGCTGCCTGTGGGGCATGGCCAGGGGTGCAGTGTGTACCCCTGTGTTGGGGTCTGCCTGCAGGCCCTGGGGAGGGGGGAAAGGGCACACCTGGGAGGACACACACTGCCAATTTGTTGGGGCACCCCAGAAATACATGTACCCCGCTGGCACAGGCCCAATCACGTGTAAAACTTCCCCTGCACCCCAAAAATACACGTACCTCACTCACACAGGCCCAATCGCGTGTAAAACTTCCCGTGCACCCCAGAAATACACGTACCCCACTCGCACAGGCCCAATCGCGTGTAAAACTACCTGCGCACCCCCGAAATACACGTACCCCGCTCGCACAGGCCCAATCGCATGTAAAACTTCAGATATGCACGTACCCCACTCGTACAGGCCCAATCGTGTATAAAAATTCCCAAGCACCCCCTAAATACACATACCCCACTCGCACAGGCCCAATCGCATGTAAAACTTCCCGCACACTCCAGATATACACGTACCCTGCTTGCACAGGCCCAATCACATGTAAAACTTCCCACGCAGCCCCTAAATACACGTACCCCGCTCGCACAGGTTCAATCGCGTGTAAAACTTCCCACGCACCTCAGAAATACACGTACCCCACTCGCACAAGCCCAATCGTGTGTAAAACTTCCTGCGCACCCCAGAAATACATGTACCCCGCTCGCACAGGGCCAATCACGTGTAACACTTCCCACGCACCCCCGAAATACACGTACCCCGCTCGCACAGGCCCAATTGCATGTAAAACTTCCCGCGCCCCCCAGATATACATGTACCCCGCTCAGACAGTCCCAATCGCGTGTAAAACTTCCCACACACCCCCGAAATACACGTACCCTGCTCGCACAGGGCCAATCGCGTGTAAAACTTCCTGCGCACCCCTGAAATACATGTACCCCACTCGCACAGCGCAATCGCGTGTAAAACTTCCCACACACTCCTGAAATACACGTACCCCGCTCGCACAGGCCCAATCACATGTAAACCTTCCTGCGCATCCCCGAAATAAACGTACCCCGCTCGCACAGGCCCAATCGCATGTAAAACTTCCCGCGCACCCCAGAAATACACGTACCGCGCTCGCACAGGCCCAATCGCGTGTGAAACTTCCCGCGCACCCCCGAAATACACGTACCCCGCTCGCACAGGCCCAATCGCATGTAACACTTCCCGCACACCCCAGATATACACGTACCCCGCTCACACAGTCCCAATCGCGTGTAAAACTTCCCGCGTACCCCTGAAATACATGTACCCCACTCGCACAGGGCCAATCGCATGTAAAACTTCCCACACACCCCCGAAATACACGTACCCTGCTCGCACAGGCCCAATCACATGTAAAACTTCCTGCGCAACTCCGAAATACACGTACCCCGCTCGCACAGGGCCAATCGCGTGTAAAACTTCCCGCGCACCCCCGAAATACACGTACCCCGCTCGCACAGGCCCAATCGCGTGTAAAACTTCCCGCACACCCCGAAATACATGTACCCCACTCGCACAGGGCCAATCACGTGTAAAACTTCCCACACACCCCCGAAATACACGTGCCCTGCTCGCACAGGCCCAATCACATGTAAAACTTCCTGCGCAACTCCGAAATACACGTACCCCACTCGCACAGGGCCAATCGCGTGTAAAACTTCCCGCGCACCCCCGAAATACACGTACCCCGCTCGCACAGGCCCAATCGCGTGTGAAACTTCCCGCGCACCCCCGAAATACACGTACCCTGCTCGCACAGGCCCAATCGCATGTAACACTTCCCATGCAGCGGGGTACATGTATTCGGAGGGTTTCGCAGGGATTTTTATGGACGTTTTCGTGGTTGGGGGGCTGTATGCTGGTCCACTGGGCTGTGCGCCATGTACGGGATTTGGGCGCTGTTCATGGCGCACGGGGAGGGATTGGGGGCGTAACTGGCGCCGCTGCAGGGTCGCTGCACTACTCTGCGCCACGGCTGGCTATGGATGTTGAAATCCATGAATACGCTGTGCGTGGAAATGTATTTTGGCGCACGCGGCTGGCGCAGACTGGCCCACGCACACACTGTGAATTCTATGAATTACCCCCATAGTATTCGAATAGTACTATCGGTTTGTGGCCTTCTTATTATTTGTATGTATATGCATCATTGACATTGCAGAAATACTAAGGACACAAAGCGAAGAAAACTCCTGAAAGTTAGTGCCACATATACAGCATTTCCAAAGTATATTTGCCATGTTTTCAATGCAGTATCTGCAGGTGAAGGTCTCTGCTTGGCATCACTAAACAAGGATATGTGAAATCATCAGTGATATTATAGATGTTATTTGTGATGTCCTATGGGTCAGTGTGCGCAGTACATGACAGAGGCATGAGTTATGGTTGTGAAGGTTATCGTAACTAGCATATTTGTTTGGTTTTTAGATTTTGTGCTGACACCATAACATAGATTTCACAAAGAGTTGTCAATGAATTTCACTGGTTTTTCTTAGTGCAACTTAACCATAACACCCCTTTAAAAAAATCCCTGAATATATACTTAATAGTTTCTGTGTATTTGAGCATTGCATGCTCTCGTTTACAATATATTGTGAGTCTGTGAACAAACACACAGGTTTGCAGATAACAACCATGACAAGTTGGCATTGTACTAAAATGTGCAGGGAAGTTGTCTGTCACATTTTTAAATAGTTGAATACAATATTGCAGCTAAATTGATAAAAACACAAATTTATAAATTGAATATCATATATCCATCTTCTAAATTTCATGAAACAGTAAGCAAAATACATATATGGTTAAGTTGTGATACTAAAAACCTATGAAATTCAGCAAAAAAACGTTGTTAAAGGGACATTGTATTCAATATAAAACCAAAACCCCCCTGAAATTTGCAATTTATGGTAAGCTAAGCAACCATAACTCGCGCCACCACCGTGCATTGCTAAGACTAACACCCAGGACATCAAATATGACATCACAAATGTCATTGATGACATCACTGATGACATCACATGTCTGGCTCCCTCTTTTTTCCTTTAGTGATATATCTTGACCATTAATACTTAGGAACAAAAAAATAAAAAAGTACTATATTTGTAGACTTATAATTCAAATATGTTATTACAGTAATTCATTTGGGGGTTTACTCACAGCATATGAAACATATACATAGGGAGAATACACACTTGAAAGATAGCAATGCTTTATCTGTATGAAGACAATCAGTAAGATTATCAACACTTTCTTATTACTCTGCTGTTTTTTTATTACTATATTTTCTCTGGATATGCTCATATTTGTATTCGCATTACTTTCTTTAGGGTACAGTCACATCATAGTTATACATAGGGAAGTGGTAGGTTTGAAGCAGAACAATCATTTCTGTGCATAAAGATAATCAGTTAAGTTACGAACACTTTCTGGTTCTACTGCTGCTTTTTTGCATACTTCACTTTCCCTGTATATACTCATATTTGTATGTGTTGTTGTGTCTTTGTGATTTGTATGTAATAATGAAATTATATAGTAAATGTGTTTTATTAGCTACTTATTACATGTTGAAAAGTACACAAAACTCTAATAAGAAAGCATTTATCATTTCACTATACAACATGGGAAGATTATGAATATTGCACCTCCATCATGTATGCTGCACACAATGCTTATGTGTATACATGAGTAGCTTATTATACTGTAAATAACTTCATAATACAATGCTATTTATATCAATGCATTACATAATGCACTACATAGCACATGACATCTATTCCAATGATCCTTGACACTTTTTTTGTCAACATTATAATAAGAATCCCTTGTACAGACATTTCATGAAAAGTAAATGCACATGTGATGTCATCAGTGATATCATCAATAACATTTGTGATGTCATCTTTGATGTCCTGGGTGTTAGTCTTAGCAATGCACGGTGGTGGCGCGAGTTATGGTTGCTTAGCTTAGCATAACTAGCGAATTTCAGGGGTTTTTCCATTTTATTTTGAACCATACTGTCCCTTTAACAAAGTTTTTTTACTGAATTTCATAGGTTTTTAGTAGCGCAACTTAACCATAACATCCCTTTAACAAAGTTTTTTTACTGAATTTGATAGGTTTTTAATACTGCAACTGGACCATAACCTCCCTTTATTAAAGTTTATTTTATTGAATATACATATTCATATTGTGAATTTGATAGATGTTTACTAGGATTCCCTGTCTTTATATACATGTAACATAGAACATACTGAACCCCCAGCTAGTGATTTTGATGCCTGCGAACTCTGCGTATGTCCACGGATGGATGCGGACAACATCAACACTACCCAAAAACACAGGGGGTATCTTAAATTGTTCTATCAAGTCATATAAACACTGCACAAGTTCAAAAAGCAGCATATAAACACAGTATATGTAATAATAAATAAGAAGTGGAACCTATATATGTAACACATCAACCATCCATTTAAATACCATCTGTACTAAAATGGAATATACCAAAACAAAAAAGATATGCTTTCAAAATAATTACCTCACAGAAACTGCTCAACTAGGAGCAACAGCAAACCTACAGAACAGCAAGAACACAATTTACCAGAAGCTAGTAAGTAAACTTCATGTTTCTTATATATTTCTAAACTTTCTGTATTAGGTACACTAAAAGTAATATATTATTTTTTTTTTTTACACAGAAATGGCCAGCACTTTGGAATGGCTTGAGGAACATTTTCCACGTGAGGAAATGACTGAAGATAGTGATACTAATGGTATACACCTCTCTATATAACCAAATTAATAATCATAACTTTATGTGCACTTAACATTTTTATTTTTTTAACAGCCGATACAAACATTCAGAATAATACACCTAAAGACACATTAGAACATACTCTGCAGCGCATGGAAGAAAAAATTGACATGCTGATGGAAAAGTTCAATCTTTTGAAAGATTTTGTGGAGGACCACATACAAGAAAAAATAAAATATCATTGTCCCACATGTGCCTGTTCCCCCTCTCCATGTCCCAGTCAACTATCCCCAAACCTTCTCCACCAAGAAAAACATGAGACTTCCATCCCTTCATCTCCTCCAATCCATCCTCTCCAAACCCCCAATTGCCCTGTGTTTGTGTCAGTTTCTGCTTCCCCCTCTCTTGCATACATTTTATATCTATATATAATTTTAAAAAATTATATGTGTTTTAATTCAGTTCTTTGTGTCTTCTTTTTTTTTTAAAGGCAGTTAAGATGTCCGCGGACAGCACGCCTGTCCGGTATGTCCATAATTAACCAAAATGGGGGTGTCCTAAGGACACTAAACCTGTCTGTAATGTCTGCAGGCAAGTTCAAACTGTTCTAAGAACATACGCGGTGTCCGGGTTGTCAGTAATTAACCAAAATGGAGGTGTCCTAAGGACACTATTCCTGTCCGTGGTGTCCGCAGGCAAGTTGAAACTGTTCTAAGAAAAGGCGCGGTGTCCGGGTTGTCCGTAATTAACCAAAATGGAGGTGTCCTAAGGACATTATTCCTGTCCGTACTGTCCGCAGGCAAGTTGAAACTGTTCTAAGATCATGCGTGGTGTCCGGGTTGTCCGTAATTAACCAAAATGGAGATGTCCTAAGGACACTATTCCTGTCCGTAGTGTCTGCAGAAAGTTGAAACTGTTCTAAGAACAGGCGCAGTGTCCGGATTGTCTGTAATTAACCAAAATGGAGGTGTCCTAAGGACACTATTCCTGTCCGTACTGTCCGCAGGCAAGTTGAAACTGTTCTTAGAACACATTCGGTGTCCGGAATGTCCACAATTAACCAAAATGGGGGTGTCCTAAGGACACTAAACCTGTCCGTAATGTCCGCAGGCAAGTTGAAACTGTTCTAAGAACAAGCGCGGTGTCCGGGATGTCCATAATTAACCAAAATGGGGGTGTCCTAAGGACACTAAACCTGTCCACAATGTCCGCAGGCAAGTTGAAACTGCTCTAAGAACATGCGCAGTGTCCGGTTGTCCGTAATTAACCAAAATGGAGATGTCCTAAGGACACTATTCCTGTCCGTAGTGTCCGCAGGCAAGTTGAAACTGTTCTAAGAAAAGGCGCGGTGTCCAGGTTGTCCATAATTAACCAAAATGGAGGTGTCCTAAGGACACTATTTCTGTCCGTACTGTCCGTGGGCAAGTTGAAACTGTTCTTAGAACACATTCAGTGTCCAGGATGTCCGCAAAT
Organism: Ambystoma mexicanum; assembly: GCF_040938575.1. Taxonomy (NCBI): domain Eukaryota; kingdom Metazoa; phylum Chordata; class Amphibia; order Caudata; family Ambystomatidae; genus Ambystoma; species Ambystoma mexicanum. Next base: position 611,457,881 of record NC_090934.1, on the reverse strand, counting down.
AGCCAAAATGGGGGTGTCCTAAGGACACTATGCCTGTCGTACTGCCTGTAGAACATCTAGGCACATTTGCACCACACCCCTGAGTCCTACGAACATCGTGCCTTTCCGTAACTGTCCGTCTCACTTGTGTCGCACTTTTAATTAGTTTCAGGATCCGAACACTGTCCGTAGAACACCCACGGCCATGCGCACAGCCGTTCCTGTACATTTGGTGTCCTGGGGATACCCCTTTCCTTCGCGGACATGTTTGCAATGTTATCATGTGACCGCACCCAAGCTGAGCGTGTGTCCTGAATTGCAGACACTGTTCTGAACCCCGAACATTTTAAAAGTACTTTTTCAGGCAATCCAAAGTATTTTATAGTAGAAATTCACCATACCACATGTCCCAGACAATGACCCTGACTTTCTACATAATTTTTGGGACGTTTTGAGCCTTTTTTGGATGTTCGATCTGTCTGCGGACAGCGCGGCTGTCCACAGAGCGCCACCTGCACCCCTATAAAGGCCACACCCCAGAGCTCATCCTTATTGTGCTTCTAGCTATCTGACAGATCATTGTCTACTGTGGTTGCTAATCTTGCTGCTCCAGCTGGTGCTACATCTGTCCCAGCACCACCCCCACCTCCTCCACCACCACCACCTCCCCAAGGGCCTGAAGAACGGAACAGGCGTGAGGATGTAGAGGAGGTCGAAGAAGAGGATGATGAGGATCAGGTAGTGGAAGTCCCTATTACCAGCACTTGCCATGAGTCTTGGGTGTGGCGGTTGTTTACCATTCAGGGTGGAGTGCCAAAAGCATAGGCGAACAAGATCACCTGCAATCAGTGCCACATGGTGTTGAGTCGTGGGAGGCCTGGTTCATACAGCTTTGGTACAACATCTATGAAGCGACACCTAAGGTCGTTCCACGGTGGGGCTGGTCGCAAGGTTGTACCTTGTGATCAACGTAGTAGGTTGACTTCCTCTACCACATCCTCCGTTTCCGCTCCTGTCACCACAAGAGACACTCCTGTGGGACAGCGCATCCCTCCTGCTGGCTCACAGGACATTCACGATGCTGTTGACCCTTTCCTTTCGAGGGTCACAACATTGTGTATGTACTGCAGCTGGCAGAGTCTTTGGAGTGCTTTTGAGACCACGGTCAAGGAGCATGAGAAGGTCTGCCCACTACCTAAATAAGTCCCCCCTACTTCTTTCTCTCTCCACCTGACCTTTCTTATCCCCGTGTTTGGTGTCCCTTCCTTACCCTCCTTTCCCTTCCTCTCCTAGTTTGTCGTGTGTAAAAAACCAAAGAAAATATAAAACAACAAAAATCCCAAAAAAGGCTCTTTTCAGAGCCGCCTTTCACAGTCTAAAAATAGAAGTGACAAATAATTGGAGCAGGGCCCTGTGTACTTTTTAGAAGTCCACGGACAGTCCGCGGACATCTAAAACTTTGGCGTGCTGCCCTATCAAATCCATTGCACTTTCCTCTGGGAGGAAGTGGTGGCTCTGAAAAAAGCCTTTTGGTGGTGTTTTTTTGTGTTTGAAAAACTTGAAATAGTCAACACCTACTGCAAAATGGATGGCTGTAATTCCAAAAAAGCTCACAATGCATTTTGTACATTTCTCAGAAAAATCTGATTACCAGCATAAGTAAGATGAACTATATCTCTGCAAAAAATGTATGTGCTACGAAACATAATATTTTCATTGTGGAAAGAGGACATGCCAACATCTGTTAGAAGGGCACAAACAGCCTCATTAACATTGCACCTCGGACCAAATGAAGAAGAATGCAGCCACATTTGTCTCTGTGCAATACTAGACAAAATTACTTGGTAATTTGGAAACATGTCCATGACCTTCCCAAGTCTTTCTTTCATCGCAAATTGCAAAGAAATTCCTGACACATGTCCTAAACTGTTCCCTCCACAATGAATTATAATTATGTCTGGATGAAGCTCTGTCTCCAAACTAGCACAGTGAGGTACCAGGTCCAACCACTTCATTCCATGCACTCCATGCCAGTGCACTTCCACATGAGGGAATCCAAGATCTGTAGCTACTCCACAGAGTTCTGCATGCACCTCCAACCAATGTATCCATGAGTCTCCCAAAATCCAGATAATCTGTTTTCTGAAACACACAGCCATAGCTAACTGTTCTTCTCTCAGGAAAAATACTTTATGACAAACCCTCTCCTTACACAACACACCCAGTAAACTTTACTGTCCAATCCCTTGTTCTGCTCATTCTCATTTGCATGCCTCTCCACCCCAAAATCCCTGTATGCAATACACGATGTCCGCGGACTACCGGCATGTCAGCAGACATTTCGTAACTTGGACAGCCCTTCTACCATTTCTACTTCACTCTCTGTGCCATTGCCTCATTGGATACAGCTAAGCAGTCACACAACCATCCACCAATCACATCCAAGACCTCTTCATCTAACTCCATCATCATAGTTTAGCACTTCAAATGTACTGTTGATCACTGTTGAGTACAAATCTCATATCATATCATTGAAAGCACCTACTACAAAAACTACTGTACTAGTCTCCAAGATTTCTACTTGCAGCTGCATGCATATCCACATGCATGAATACAAACTACAGGTATGCATATTTTCTGCACAGTACATGTACATGAATGCATATAAACAGAGTAACTGTCACTTAACCTGCATAACCTATACAATGAACTTACTGTCATTTTTCCCATCTGCTATAATCAACGGTCACTTCCAAACCTGTCTGCTATCTATTTTTTGTTTACACACACACCTATCTAAAAAATTATAATATTAGAAGATGGGAGAAATAACAGTATAATTGTGGAAAAACACTTTATAGTGTATTATAAAATTACACACAGCCAGTAAAAAATCATGCATCTTCATACACTCACACACATAGGCACTATCATTGAAAAGCTCCCAGCTGCAATAATCCGACTACATGTAAATCACATCCTTCTGCAATATTACCCACACCTTCACAAATGCATACATTCTATGCTTTTCTATAGTTTCTGCCATTTTCCTTATTAGAATTGCAAAATAAATATATAATTATTTCTTCTTTCTCCTAACATCCTATAACACAGCTCTAAACAAACAATTGAGTTTCATACACTTAATATTCTACTCATTTGCAAAGCATGTTGAACTAAAATATTGTAAATAAAATATAAAGGCTACACATAGTGAAATGAAACTGCATGCATAGACTATGTTCAGATATCAAACAAGAATACTACTACAAAAACATAAAAATCAACATCTAAATTAAAATCAGTGCTATAAACACACAAAATGCTAACTTCTTTCTTTTACGATTGCAGTGAATACCACTCTCCTGGAAAGCAGCAGCATCTGAACTACAAACAACAACTCCAAAGAAACCTGCTCATTCCACAAAAAAAGAGTAAGTACAATACTTCCTTAATATTCTTACTGTTACTCAAACACACTGCACTGTTGATTCATGAAATGTGTGCACCAAAACAACAGACATGTGTGCACCATTTTGCCCACGAATCACCATTTATTAAACAGGGATTAGCAGGCAGAATGGCACACACATCCCCGTTTTTCAGAACACAAATAACATAACTCAGCCCCTAAAATGTTAGTATTACAAAACAAAGAACTGTTTTAATTTTATACCATTAGATTTGCTATTAGTGCTTCTCCTCACCACTAGCTCACTTTCTACTGTCATCTGAACCGCAGTATAGTAACACACAAATAGAAGAATAGCCTTCCTAACTAATTGTAGCTGCCCAATGCACAATCACACACCACCACATACATCTTTACCATCATACTCAGACACTGAGGCATACAGCACACATATATTGCACAACAGCCCAACCCATACCTTCTTTTTTTGTTTCAACAGACCCCACAGAATGCCTACTAGAAAGCAAGTCCATAGAAAGCAATGCAGAAATAGAGCAAATGAAAATAAAAGTGTCCAAAATAAGCATCCATCTTTAGCAGAGTTTGTTCAAAAAGTTCAAACAAAACAGCTAATACAGTCATTTAGCAATACAAAACAAGCTGCCAGTACAGAAACTTTGCCTCCTCTATCAAAATGTAAAACGAAACAGAAAACGATTAACAAGAATTCAGGTACCACTACTGCCAAAACTGCTCCTATAAATCTTGATATAGTGGCAAGTAACCATACCAAAAAAGTATTTTAGCAAAAATGTTCTGATACAGAGTCCTTCAGAATCTTATAAAAACAGGAGACAAATCATGCACAACCCTTAAAACCTACTGTAGAAAATTAATCTTAGAAGCTTTGATAGACAGTGCAATCCTTCACAAAAGAAAGTTATTTATTTTAGTGTTAAACATAATGAAACCACTAACAAAACTGACTACTAAATTACAAAAAAGACTTCTCAATAAACGGAATGTCAACAAAAATTACTTCTTTAATATTTGTGGAGGTGAATGGAGTCACACCACGAGCACAGAACCATATTTTAATGAAGAAGCATACAAACAAAATCAAACACAATTGCCATACATAGCAGTGGACGAGGTAATGAAAAACATAATAATACCATGATGCAACAAGAAATACTGCTTACAAAAATATCCCCAGAAAACTCAGTATCAACTCTCCATTCGACTGAACCAGAACGTTCAGAATACAAATAGCCATGCACATCAATGTGTAACATTGCCAAAAAATCTTTCAAATCTTTACGCCAGTTCCTCAATCAGTACGTGAAAGGCAAAGACAAAATCATAATGAAACTGCTGCAAAATATGGATACCTGTCCAGTGCGCAAATACACAGGACTACAAGGACATTCATTAGCCTCCATTTCAGGACCTATTTGCAAAAGCACCTTCCACCATATCAAATTGATATCAACACATCATTCAACTATAAGAAATCTAGCCTATAAACTGTACTTTGCTAAAAGTCCTGCTTTAGCACTAGCCAATTTAAATAACAATCTTCTACATGGTACAGCCAAAGACCTACTGGAAGAAATAGGGCATATCCAGAAAAAAATATTTTGGAAGTGAAAGCCACTTACAAAATAGAGTAGCTTTACAACAGACTAGCAACAATTGTACAGATGGCAATCTTCTACTACACACACAAAAAATAAATACTAAAATTTAAAAGTACATCCGCTGAAGTATCAAACCGTGTGTGTGTGTTGCCACAGAACTTTTTATAAAAGTAACACAAAAACTATAGACGTAACTTATAAAATAGAAAACAATGAAGATTCCAAATGGTTTGAATCAGCTCTCGACCTTATAGCAGAAAACAAATATGAAATAACTGACCCCTTAATACTTTGCAGTTACTGCACTAAAAAACTTGACAACAATCAAACTCCTTCACGTGCTATCACAAATAATTTGGAATTATTCGCACTACCAAAACCCCTGCAACAACTCAATTTATATGAGAGCATCATAATTCAAACAGTGCACCCATTTCAAGCAATAATACGCCTTCATTCAAAAACAGCAAAATTACCTCCCTCTGAATTGGTGAAAGGCATTCGTGGCAAAGTAGTTTATTTACCATTAGATCTAAAAGAAAATGTGCACACTCTGGAGTGCAACGTCCGATAGAGCAATCTTTAATTGTCTTAGAAAATGGTGTACCTACAAAAGACAACAGAATTTGGCAACAACTCGTAGACTTACATAAAGTTAGACAAGCCTTGCAATATCTAAAAGACAATAATGAATACTACAAAGAAATAAATATTGAAGAAAATTTACGGGAAACAACTGAAATAATTCAAGAGTCACCAGAAACTGGTCAATTTGAACTACTAGATCCTGCTACAGTATCCAATATTTTAGACCATTATACAATTCATCCATTACACTCTAATGACACCATAGATGATGCACTAGAAATGTACCAAATGCGCCAAATCAAAGGATAACCAATCAGCATATGGGAAAAAAGTATAGAAGCACATGCTTTTCCTCTACTCTTTCCTACTGGCAAAGGAGGGGCACCATGACCGCAGGTGCCGGATGTCAGAGAACAACATGCAGGTCCTGGAGAGGTTTTACCCGGTGCTGCATACCCAGATCTGCCAATTACATCAAAGTTTGGAGTCGACTGTTGAGTAGCCGGGTGATGCAATGCTCTACGGTCATGCGTGCTGTGCATGTACCAGCATGTTGGCAGTGAGCCCCTTAGGCTGGCAGCAAATATGCAAATGTGCTTCTGAGACCAATGTCTGCATGCATGCCTCAGACATTGCTCTCCATGTGTGCATTGAAACATCTTTGGATTTCATGTGTTCTCTTAACTTGCAGTGTGTGTTTTAGTGCAGTCTTGCAGACCATGCACATGCTATGATACTTATGTCTGAGATGTGCTATGATGACAAGTGTGCCAGCATAGGTAGTATCTCCCATGTCATATGCATGCATGCTTCTCATGTGTATGTGCCCAAAATGGAAATGTGTGACTGTGTGGTACAGTCACTCCAGGATGCAACACTTGCATTTGGATGTCTGGCAGAGTCACGTTGAGGCATTGCAGTTCACGGGACTCTGATGTGATTGGTCCTGGCACTGCTTGGGCTCTCTGAGTTGATGTGTGTGCATGATATGTGTATGTGTTTGTTGATAATGCCTTCTCACATGTGCATGTGCAACTGATGCATGTGTGTATGGCATATGCAATAGATTGGTTGTGACAGTGGCATGTAATTATATGTGCACATGTGGAGGGATGGCCAGGCAGATGTCTGCATGGATGTGGATTGCATGCCCATGTGTGTAGGTGTGTAGGTTTATGGTTGTTCCCTTGACCGGTCATGTTCCTGTGAATTTTAGTGATTAGTGATACCACGCTGGCTTTGGTTCAGTAGACTGATGTTGCTGTCCTGTGTCTCCTTTTCCACAGTTGCATCTGATGAAGAGGCGGATGCAGTGTTGTGGAGAAGGGATGCAGGGATTCCTCCACCAGGCAGAAGCGTACCCATGAGAGCTCATCTTCAGGGAGCGATGTGGCTGGGGCAGAGCTGGTGACATCGAGCATGGCTGCTGGTGATAAGTCCAAGAAGGTGAAGGTGGTAGAAGACTCCTCAGCAGTGGAGGCGCTAGGTAATGACATACAGGGGCCATCCATGGTGGAAGATGCCAGGATTCATCCAGGTTGATGGAGGGGGAGGTGGATGAGGTGGCTGTTGCAGACCACCAGATCATGGGGTCAGTTGGGGATGCTGACGTGGGCGTGCATACTGCAGTCCTGTCCCAGGGGCATGAGGCTGTGCAGGCCACCGTGGAGGTGCCTGTGCAAAATCCTGTAACTGAGCCATCGGTGCAGCAGTGTGCACCTGCCAGGATGCCTCCACCCAGACCCATCCCCTGTTGTCGGCTGGTGTGTCCACCCAGACCGTCGCCCCATTATCATGTGATGTGCACATTCAGGATTATGTGCTTCCCCTGCTGGCGGGGTTGACCAGGTGGACATTTGTCATTTGTGAAGATCTGCAGGCTACTCATAGTCCACTTACACATCATTACATTGAGCTATACCACCTCATGTCTTGGCTTGCAACATGCCTGTTCCATGTTGTACTCCATGGGATGTTCCCTGCTGCAACCACCTCCTCATCTTCCTCCTCTATGCACCCGTTGTCCTCCAGGGTGCATTCTGGCCCAGATACCAGCAGGGCCCCATCTGCACCAGTCCCACCCACAATGCCCCCTCTGGTGGAGATCACACCACTGCCCATGTTGGGAGACCATTGCAGAGCAGCTAAAGTGGCCACTCTGCCTACCCAGGCGCTGACAAGGGCACAGGCAAGGGAGCGTCAGCAGACATCCATGATCAGTGCAGGTGCTGTGCCCTGAGAGAAAGGCTGATTGAGACCTGAGAGGAAGACTAGTCTGCTGCCTTTGCACATAGATTTATAGATGAAGGTTTCCCTTTTTATTTTTTATTTTCCCCAGACTTGGCAGATTTTCCTTCACAGTTTTTCATGTATATAGTTAGTTAGGCATAGAGTTTTTATTTCTTTTTTATTTCCCATGGACTGCTTTCTCCTTTGTACAGAGGGTAGATCCCCCCTCAAACTGAATGAATAGGAGATAGTCCCCCGCCCCCTTAAACCAAATGTAGATAACTTGTCAGGATGATCAATAGCTTGGAGTGTGCACAAATTAGACTTGTAGGGCTTAAAGGAGCAAGAACACACATTTTAAGGGTGACATGTATTTTTTTGGGGTCAGAATGTCTTGCACAATAGAGAGTATGTCAAGTAGTACATGTTTATCATATTTACAAAAAATCTAGATTCAAATCTGAGCAGGTACCAAGTTCTGATTAAGAATAGGTTGGTCCACCATTTTGTGATAACCAGGCATAGTCAGGCAATTTTTAAGATGGTGGACTTTTTTTCATAGTAGTTCATGAAGAGTCCACAGGTCTAAAATTAGTTGGGTGAAACCTGTTAAGACTAGTTCTAAGTGGCAGTTAAGGCATCCAACCAGGGATTGAAAAAGGGGTTGTCTTCAAGTACCAAGGTCAATCAGGATGTTTTATGTTAAATACTAAATTACCTCACTTTCTAAGACTGTATATAAGGGACTGAAATCAGGAGGGAGCTGCTGAATGTTCTGCTGTGTGCAGTATACTGCCTTACTTGCTGTACCGTGGAAGAAAAAATATGTCTTTTGAAATCCAGCCTCTTTGCTTGCTTTCATACTTTTCATTCTGAAAAATTCCTTTCCTGTTCCAGGGGTGTCAAACCCCAGAGATGGTGATGGGACATTCTCTTCACCTTCATTCACCATTTTAATTGTAAATACCTATATGCAATACATATTTCATTTTGTTACATTCCACGCTTCATGTAGTTCATTTGTGTGTCGTCAACTTCGATAGTTCACTTTTCTGCCAGTGCATCTCTCCATTGCAAGTCATGTGTCTTGTGGGTTCATGCATGTGTGTTGTTGCTGTGATGGTTGTGCTAGAAGGATGCACATGCGGTTGCAATATGCAGGTGGGTCCATCATACAGCTGGGTCTGCACTGTATCTTTTCATTTGCTTTTAGCTCTGCAGCATCACTGTGTGTTTGGCATCAGTGTTGTTGGGGTGGTGGTAGGTGGGCTCACTGCAGAGGTGTTCCATTGTCCCGCTAATGGCACTTTTGTTTGTGATTGTTGAGTTAAACCCATGTTATGCAGACACACCCATCAGAATGTGCAGCCAAAGTGCCTTCTCTCATGTGTTGCTCCACCTTGGACACTGGAATACAGAGGTGAGCCATGTTTTCCCTTTTGGAGTGCAGCACAATTCTCTGATCTCTGTGAATCAGGCACTCTCTGAATGCCCTCCCATCACCCATGCATGACCCTGTCATGTTTTCGTTCCCTGTTGGGTAATTTGACGCCCCTTCCACCCAGGTTGGTGATGCTCAGGAAGTGACACACATGGCCATTGTTTGTATATATTTCATATTGATTAGTATGTTTACTTCTGTCATGGGCACACATTCAGTTAGTGTGCTTTGATGCCTTGTACATGTGTCTTGGCCAACATGCACATGCCACTTGCCATTGCATTCACTTGTCACATGTGTATGGGGTGGGCTGGTTGAAGTCGTGAGGGGTGTTTCAGCAGATGCTCCAGTTCTGGATGGATCTCTGGTGCTTCCTGTTGATCATGTTTGCGGTGGACATATTGGTGTTCCACTTAATGGAGCTGGCAGACCATGGAGGTTCAGGTAAGCTGCAGACATGCATTGCACTGGTATTATGGGAGACTGCCAAGTGGCTGCATGGGGGTGTCACAGGTGAGGGGGGATGGGTGGTGTTGTCCAGTCTGGAGTTTGCTGCCTAGGGGGGTTCCAGTCTGGAGTGGGCTACCTGGGGGGGTGTCCTGTCTCCAGTGGGCTGCCTGGAGGGTATCACAGGTGAGAGGGGCTGGGCGGTGTTGTCCAGTGTGAAGTGGGCTGCCTGGTGCGGTGTCCAGTCTGGAGTGGGCTGCCTGGCGGTGGCATCCAGTCTGGAGTCGTTTGTCTGGGGGGTATCACAGGTGAGAGGGTCTGGGGGCGGTATCCAGTCTGGATTGGGCTGCCTCGTGGGGTGTCCAGCCTGGAGTGGGCTGCCTGGGGGTGTTCAGTCTGGAGTGGGCTGCCTGGTTTTTTTTTTCACTGGTGAGGGTGCCTGGGGGTGTTGTCCTGTCTGGAGTGGGTTACCTGTGGGGGTCCATTCTGGAGTGGGCTGCCTGGGTGGATTCACATGTGAGGGTGGCTGGGGATGTTGTCCAATCTGGAGTGGCCTTCCTTTGGGTCTTCTCCAGTCTGGAGTGGGCTGTCTGGGGGAGTGTTCAGTCTGGAGTGGGCTGCCTGTGGGGGTGCTATCCAGTCTGCAGTGGGCTGCCTGGGGTTTGTTCAGTCTGGAGTGGGATGCGTGAGGGGAGGGGGTCACAGGTGAAGGGGGCTGGGGATGTTGTCCAGTCTGGAGTGTGCTGCCTGGGGGTGTCCAGTCTGTAGTAGGCTGCCTGGGAGGAGTCACAGGTGAGCGGGCTGGGAGATGTTGCCAGTCTGGAGTGGGCTGCCTGGGGGGGTGGCCAGTCTGGAGTGCGCTGCCTGGGGGTGTTGTCCAGTCTGGAGTGGGCTGGACGGTGTCCAGCCTGGAGTGGGCTGCCTGCGGGGAATTGTCCAGTCTGTAGTGGGCTGCCTGGGGGGTGTCACAGGTGAGGGGGGCTGTGGGCATTGTCCAGTCTGTAGTGGGCTGCCTGAGGGGGTGTCACAGGTGAGGAGGGTTTGGGGGTGGTGTCCAATCTGGAGTGGGCTGCCTGGGGGTGTTGTCAAGTCTGGAGTGGGCTGCCTGGGAGGATCCAGTCTGGAGTGGACTGCCTGGGGGTGTCACAGGCGAGGGGTCTGGGGAGGGTTGTGCAGTCAGGAGTGGGCTGCCTGAGGGGGTGTCATAGGTGAGGAGGGTTTGGGGGTGGTGTCCAATCTGGAGTGGGCTGCCTGGGGAGTCCAGTCTGGAGAGGGCTGCCTGGGGGTGTTGTCCAGTCTGGAGTGGGCTGCCTGTGGGGCTGTCAAGTCTAGAGCGTGCTGTCGGGGGGTGTTGTCCAGTCTGGAGTGGACTGCCTGGGAGGTGTCACGGGCGAGGGGTCTGGGGAGGGTTGTGCAGTCTGGAGTGGGGTGCCTGGGGTTGGTCCAGTCTGGATTGGGAAGCCTTGGGGGTGTCCAGTTTGGAGTGGGCTGCCTGGGGGGGGTGCCACTGGTGAGGGGGGCTGGGGGGTGTTGCCCAGTCTGGAGTGGGCTGCCTGGGGGGTGTTCAGTCTGGAGTGGGCTGACTGGGGGTCCAGTCTGGAGTGGGCTGCCTGGGGGTGTCACAGGTGAGGGTGGCTGGGGATGTTGTCCAGTCTGGAGTGGGCTTCCTGGGGGGGTGTTCAGTCGGGAGTGGGCTTCCTGTAGGTCTTCTCCAGTCTGGAGTGTTATCCAGTCTGCAGTTGGCTGCATGGGGGTTGTCCAATCTGGAGTGGGCTGCCTCAGGGGTGTCATGGGTAAAGGGGCAGGCGATGTTGTCCAGTCTGGAGTGGGCTGCTGGAGGGGGGTCCAGTCTGGAGTGGGCTTGACTGGAGGGGTGTCACAGGTGAGGGGGGCTGTGGTTGTTGTCCAGTATGGTTTGGGGCGCCTGGGGGGGATTGGGGGTGCACTCTGGAGTGGGCTTCCTGGGGGTGTTGTCCAGTCTGGAGTGGGCTGGGCGGTGTCCAGTCTGGAGTGGGCTGCCTGGGGGGAATTGTCCAGTCTGAAGTGGGCTGCCTGGAGGTGTGTCACAGGTTAAGGGGGTTGTGGGTGTTGTCCAATCTGGAGTGGGCTTCCTGGGTGGGTGTCACAGGTGAGGATGGTTTGTGGATGTTGTCCAGTCTGGAGGGGGCTGCCTGCAGGGGGTCCAGTCTGGAGAGGGTTGCCTAGGGGTGTTGTCCAGTCTGGAGTGGGATGCATGGGGGGGCCCAGTCTGGAGTGGGCTGCCTGTGGGGCTGTCCAGTCTGGAGTGTGCTACCTGGGGTGTTGTCCAGTCTGGAGTGGGCTGCCTGGGGGGGGTCACAGGTGAGGGTGTACCCCAGCAATTTCACTGGGGTACAGCCCGGGCTTGCGAGGTGAGGCGCGCCTTCTCACAGGCGTACTGGATGATGGGCCAGGGGTGGTGCGGCGGGTTGCAATGTGTTTGCCTTTTGCTTGCTTTTTGGTGTGCTTGGGGGCGTGTTGTGGGTGTCCCTTGCGCAGCTTGTTTTTACTTGTGCAATGGATTGTACTGCGTCTTTAAATCCATGAATATGCGTGGTGCGCAATATTTGTTCTCTGGCATGGCACGCGCAGGGTCCTTCTCGATGCACACACGTTGCACCATTTTTGCGCCCCATTCCATGAATCGGGCCCTTGGTGTTTTTTCATTTCCCATGTCCGCAAACATCTGAGACATTCCGGGACATTTGTGTGATGTTCACAAACTCAACAAAAGTTCAATTACATTATTGCATATTTCTGCATTACAGGGATGGTGAAGAGCAGTTTTTGAAAGGCTTATAACTTTGGCACCATTCATTGAAAGTGCATAAAGTGTTGCTATATAATTTTAGACCCAACTATGAATGCTTTTGCCATTTTGCCAAGAGGGAGCTAAATTAAAGGGGGGTCCCAAAATGATTGAAATGCTTCTACATTTCATGAATTATGAAGAATCGCGACACAAGTGTGCAAAAAGAGTTTAGACCCAACTTGGAATGTTTTTGCAAAGTTTGGTGGGATTCTGTTAAGATGTGGAAAAATTAGTGGGTGCAATATTTTGTGATGGCTGATAACTTTCATGCAGTTTAACTAATCTGCACAGAAGTTTGTAAATATGGAGACTGAGGCATTGCCTGCGGCGATGGCAGTGGCCGACTTGGAACAGCAAATGGTCACCAGGGATCGGCTACGTGGTAAAGTGTTTAAAATCGGGATAGGCTTGAATGGGAAAAAAAATCTGGGAAAGGCAATGGACTTAAAGTGGGCATGGCCAACAGGGACCGGCTTTGTGGTAAAATGTTTAACATCAGGATAGGCTTGAATGGCAAAAACAATTCTGGGAATGGCAGTGGGGCTATCTACTCTGATTTGCTTATTGTGACTGTGGCATGGCTGAAGCCCATGCCCCATGGATTGTGAATATTGGCCATGGCTACACGCCATGAGCACTGGCCATTGGGCACATTATTGGAGTATAATGGACACTGGACCAGGGTTCAGGCTAGGTGGAGTGAATGACAGGGATGGTTTGTGAGGCTGGGAACAGGGGTGAGCCTCATGCCATGGGCAATTCAACCATGACTTGCAGCCCATGCATGCACTGCTGAAAATGACACACATCAGTGTGCATTGCAAAATATGTTTGGTAAAGGAGGTTTATAGTTATACGGTGTTGTAATATCATGAAAGATTTCCACTTATAAAGAAACATTGGAATTGAGTGAAAACAAATTGTTAAAGGGATGCTATGGTTAAGTTGCACTAATGAAAACCTATGAAATTCACAAAAAAAGATTTAAATGGACGTTATGGTTAAGTTGCACTAATAAAAACCAATGAAATTTACTGAAAAAAAAGTTTTTAAAGGGATGCTATGTTAAGTTCTACTAATAAAAATCCATGAAATTCAGTGAAAAAACCTTTGTTTAAGGGATGTCATGATTAAAAGGTACATTTTATCACAGAGCTGCTGATCACCTTTGATATGTTGTGAATGAGACTCTAAGCAGTACCCCACATACAGGCCTTCCATTTGCATTGTTACACAGTAGTAATACCACATGTGATGTCATCAATGATGACATTGATGATGTCATTTGTGATGTCATCTTTGATGTCCTAGGTGTTAGCAGCCCTAGCAGGGCATGGTGGTGGTGCTAGTTATGCTTGCATAGCAAATCATAACTTGGGTATTTCTTGGGTTTTTTATTAGTAGAGCTTAACTATAACGTCCCTTTAATAACTTGTTTTCAGAAAATATGTATATTTTAAGTTGCACTAACATAACTCATGAAATTCAATGAAAATACAATGTTAAACAGACGTTATGGTTACAAGTAAAAATGAAAAAGCCTTGAAATTCAGCAGTTATGGTGAGCTAAGCAACCATAATGCGTGCCACCTCTGTGCACTGCTAGGTCTAACACCCAGGACATCAACGATGACATCACAAATGTAATTGGTGAAATCACCAATGATATCACATATCTGCATACTTCTTTCCACATGTTTATTTTTTTGAATGATAGAGGCAATTTTTAAAATCAATGGCTGTTACATATGCAGACATTAACCTTGTCGTATGTTGTTAAAGCACTTTCTATAGCACTTGGCCTCAGTACATAGTGTACATACATGGGAAAATAGGAAACCTCAGACACACAATACATTTCTGTACTTCATTATGAAGTCTAATGTCACCCTAATTTGTTGGTTGTGTTTCATGCATTGTGGGTCTTCAAATGTATTGTTTATAGTAACACAAGTATGTAGTAAGTCTTGACTTATTAGCTATTAGCTATTTATTCCATGCTCATCATTACTCAAAGCTCTCATAAGGTACCATTCCTTATTTTACCATCCACAATTACCAGATCAAAAATATTGTACTTCTATAGGGCATGCTGCAGCCATTGCCGATGTGTATGCATGATTAGGTTCCTGTATTAACAACAGCACTCCAATATCATGTTTTGTTCAGAAGAGTACATTCATTAATACTTTAAGTAGTTTGTGATAGGTCTCCCGATCACCCCCGACATCTTGTCAGTAACATTATAATCACAACCTGTTTTACAGATTATTTATCAAAATTAATTGCATATGTGATGTCATCAATGATATTTGTGATGTCATCTTTGCTGTTTTGGGTGTTGCACGGAATGTTAAGAGTTTTTTGGTTTTACTTTTAACCATAACGTATCTTTAACAATGTTTATTTTTTTTTTATTTCATGTGATTTTGTAATAGCAACTTAACCATAACGTCCCTTTAACAAAGTTTTTTCACTGTTTTTTGTAGGTTTTTATTAGAGCAACTTAACCATAACGTCTGTTTAACAACGTTTTTTCAGTGAATTTTATAGGTTTTTACTAGTGCACAATTAATCTGCTAAAAGTTCCTTATACTCTACCCCAATGTGGCAGATATGGAGACGCGGACATTGCGGTAGTCTGCGCACATCAGACAGCATTCACAAAGCCTGGAATCATAGGAGAGACCCAAACAAGTTGAACCCATCAACCAACAAACAGATGTACATAGCATCATTACTAATGTTTACAACATGCAAATATTCCTATTTCTACAAACAATTACTTCAAAATATTTGAATGATTTTTTTCATTTAGCACACATTATAATGGAATGCACCAATCAGAAACCATAACTGTGCACTTCATATCATCTCCTCAGTACAACTCTGCATAAAGATCGAGAATCACCAGTTGCTTATTCGAAAACACATTCTCACTAAATAGTAAGTGCATTGTATATATTTCTCTATTATTAGAATTCATTATATAAACATTTTTTTATAAGTCAGAACCACTTTTTTTTCTCACACAAATGGCTAACACACTTGAGTGGTTAGAGGAGAACTTCCCAAAAGAAGAAATGAGTGACGATAACATCTCTAATGGTATAAAATATTTCTTACAGTACAGTTTTCATAAAGAAATCATGCCCCAGTTTATTTATACACAATCCCAAGAATCACAAAGAGAAGCCCTATCCCCCACTGTATATAATCAAGCCATGTACTTGTCTACAAAATTGGATGAACCAAGTAATGATTTTAAAGAACTTTTACAATATGTAAAAAATCATGTAATTAAAAATGTTCCCTATCACTGTCCTTCTTACACCTGTCACCCTTGTCCCCAGCAATCATCCCCATCAAATTATGAAAATGTTAATCAAAGACCCTTTGATGAAACGTCACTCCCTTTCTCGCCTCATCATTATTGTACAGAAATTCCTAATTCTCTTATTTATGTTTCGCATTCCGTTACCCCATCCCTTTCATGAATAAACATATTTTTGATACTATAAATATGTTGTATTTCATTGTGTGATATATTTTTCTTAAAGGCCCGTTATGAGTCCATGGACACAAATATATCCAAGGTGTCTGCAATCAAAATGGAGGTGCCCCAGACTTGCACAATGTCCAGACATTTCCGTTCTTGTATGACACACTTTTAATTAGTCCGCAGACACTGCGGTTGTTCTGCCGACACACAGCGCATGCGTACTCTGATTCCCATCCAATGGGTGTCCGTGGACGGCCATCAGGGGTGTGGACATCCCCAGACATCATCATGTGTCAGCACCTGTGTGGAGTGTCTGCGTGCTCCCTTGGCAGTTTAAAAGTGCATTTTCAGCCAGTCTAGGCTGTTAAAGCTGAAACTTTACCATTCCAAAGCTCCCAGACCCTTTCCGGTTGATCTGGCAACTTTTTACAACTTTTCAAGGCCTTTTTGCGACTAGAATGTCTGCGGACGGCTCAATTGTCCGTGGACAGTGCTTCAGAAAGCACACACCCGTTCCTTTCCTCATTCTCAATCTGGCTATCCAGGAGAGAGCATCTGAAGTGACACCTGCTTTGCAGCCCTCCTTTATTTGCAGCTATGGCTTCACTCATTGTCAGCCCTCCTTCCCAGAGGCCACCACCACAACAATCTGGAGGTCCTGGACAGAGAAACAGGTGCAATGATGTAGAGAACAATTAAGAGGAAGGCAAAGATGAGGTAGTGGAAGTGCCTACCTCCAGCACTTAGAGTGATTCCTTGGTGTGGCGGATCTTTAAGACGGTGGTGGGGTCACGAAGGCGAATTCTGCCCATGATGAATGCATTGAGTGCGGGGTAATACTTAGTTGCAGACAATAGGGGTACTACTACTTCGGAATCACATAAATGTGCCACCATGTACATTCTAACCACCTGGTTGCACTGAGAAAGGCTGTTCCTTTCTCAGGGAGGAGCAGGCTAGCTTCCTCTGTATCATCCTCCTCAACCGCTCCTGCCAGCATACAGGGTATTACTTTATGGCAGATGATCCCACCGGTCACCTCACAGGCCACTCAGGATGCTGTAAATCCTTACCTTTTGAGGGTCACAGTCTTGTACATGCACTGTGACACACTGCTCTGCAGGGGGAGCAGTTTCAAAGTACTTTTGAGGCAGTTGTTAAGGAGCATGAGAAACACTGAGCCCTACCTTAAATTTAAGGCACGGCCAAAATCTTCTCCTGTCCACCTGCCCCTCTGTCTCTGTAGTTATTGCCCCTCGCCTCCCTTCCCTCACTTCCCGCCCTTCCCTCGCTTCCCTTGCCCACCAAAAAAAAAAATATAAAACAAAAAAACACAAACATAGTTAAAAAAACAGAAGTGAGAAAACATGTCACGGGCCCCTATGCAGCCTGCATAGTTCACAGACAGCAAGGTAGTCAGCAGACATCAGAGAAAAAAAATGCAGGTGTGGGTTGGGAGACTTAAACTCATTCTAATTGTTTTGAGTTCAAATATGGTGGCTCTTATAAAAACATTTTTGGTGTTTTTGGTTACATATTTTTAATTGTTTAGTTTTATAAACTGAACTAAAAACATGTTACTGAACTTAATTATTTCTTCTTAACTTTTACAAAAGCTGCTTCAAAGCATATTGAATGTTTTCCATAAGAATCTGATTATCCACATCAGTTAGATGGATCCATTTCTCTGAAATGAGTTGGCAATATCAAATGTAATGTTCTCATTAACAAAAGATGTCTTGCCAACATCTTGCAGAAAAGCACACACAGCTTTATTGACTTTGCGCCTTGCTTTTTCCGTTGGCAGAACAAATAAACTCAAATGCTTGCACATCTGTCTCTGAGCAATGCAAGAAAAAATAATTTTCGAATTTGGGAACATTTCCTTCAATGTTCCCAATGTCTACTTCATTGCAAACTGCAGTGACATTCCAGTAAAATAACCCAAACTGTTTCCTCCACAATGAAGAATAATGAAGAATAATAATGTCTGGATATTTTAATTGAACCATATTTGTATAAAATGTGAGCAAGTCCACCCACTTCATTTCTTCGACTCCATACCATGAAACTTCACATTCATGGAATCCAAGATTATCCACCAATCCACACTGTTCTGCATAGAGTAGACCTACAACCAATGGACCCAATAGTCCCCCAAAATCCACACACTGTGGCTTCTCAAACACATAGCCATAGCCATTGTCAGTGCTCTCACAACTCCTACTAACAAAACTCCTGCTACCCTCTCTTCCTCTACACCACACCCAGGAGACCTGATTGGCTGATCACCTGATGTCTGCGGACATCCACAAGTATATGTGGTCTCCGTAGTCCCCTTTCCATCCCAGGCATCCTCAAACGATCCAGATGTTGCACATGCTGTCCGTGGAATACCGCATTGTCTGTGGACAGAGCGTCCCATTGAAGTGGGTGGGGAGGTTTACACTTAATTTAAACATTGGGTTGTACAATGGTAGCTCTTAAAAGAGATTTTTTCTTTTTTTTGGGGGAAGGGTTCTGATTTTTATTTCCTAGAACCACTCACAAATGTTTTCAAATGCCCTGTTCATATTTTTCACATAAACGTTCTCAGTGCATTTTGAATATTGACAAGAAACATCTGATTCCCAAAATCAGTAAAATTCACTCCATCAATGTTTGCAGCATCGAACTTGATGTTTCCATTTTCAAAAGATGCTATGCCAACACCATTCAACCTACACCATTAAAAAAAGGACACACACCTTTATTTACAATGTGCAAACCTAGTTCTAGTTGTGCACAAAACACAGTTGAGAATTTCTATACTTCCCTTGGATGTATTTCTGAAAAAATAATCTTTCCAAATGGAAATAGTTCCATTAAGCCTTGGAACATATCTTTTAATGCAACCTACAAATATAGTGGAGTAATGTAGCCCAAACTATTTCCTCCACAATGAACGACAATAATATTCAGGCATTGACAGTGACACAAAATCTTACAAAATGATAGTAAACTCACCCAGTTTAGCCCAGACACTGTAATACCACCAAACCTCCACTCCCTCCAAACCAAGAGTACCAAAGATGACACACAACTCAGTGTACCATTTCAAATTATTCATCGAACAATCGCCCAACAGCCAAACAGTGAGCCTTTTCTTAGCAATAGCCACATCCATCTTTCCTTCACACAACAATCAAAACACCTATTACCCACTCATCCTGTAAATCACAACCAGAACAACTCATTGGCGGATCCCCACAGTACCCTTTCCATGCCAGGCATCCTTGAAAGACTCGGATGTGGCACGTATGGTCCGTGGACTACCACGGTGTCCGCTGACCCAGCAACACAGGGGCAGCCCTTCTACCCTTTCATGTTATGAACACTCCTGCATTGCCAACTTTCAAAGAGTCACACATCCATCCACCATTCACATCCAAAACCTCTACAGCTAACCCTGTCATCTCAGTTCAACACTTCAGATGTACACCTGAACTCTGAGATTACATAGCTCCTGTTTATCAAAAACATCTGCTTCAGAAACAACTGTGAAACTGTCCAAGATTTCCATTTCCAGATTCAACAAGATTATAAAACTTCCACACAGCAACTGACATTTTAAAGTGTACTACTAATCTTTTCCATCATTGTATCTTCTCTTTTCCAAAATGTTACACACAAAGCTTCTATAAATGCACATACACATTTCTAAACTTTCATGAAAATGCTCCTAAAAATGTTTAAACATTCAGCAATTTCATTAACTGCATTTGCCAACAACTCCTCCTACCTTCATAAATAACAATCTTGCTTACTAAACGTACTTCTCCATTACCACATATCCCCACTAGCTTCCTTTTACAATTACAGAAAGAAGCACATTGCCAAAAACAAGAACCGAAAAAAGAATACCCTTCACATCCTACAAAGTAAGTACATTAATGTACCATGCATATGTGTGTAATTACAACAGCACAGTTCCAGTATATATTACCCCAGAGTACTCTTTTCGAACCAACATTTCTTTCACTCTAACTCATTGTATCGCGCCATTCACAATATTCCTATTCCCATCTAAACACCACCATTGCAACACCCACTGTTTTACTGAAAACAGCACAATGTCCATACTGATTCCATGACACCAGCACTCCTTTACTCACTAACCTAGTGCCATCACACCTCTACAGACTCTTACACTCACAACCTTCCCAACCACACCTGATATGCCACCTCACAATCAAAGAGCACTTTTAGTAAGTTTCCAGTCACACCCACGCACCCAGTCACAATACATACATATACATTGCACAACTTTCAAACCCAATTTTCTCTTTTCCCAACATACACAACAAAATGCCTACTAAAAAGCAACTCCGTAGAAACAAAAGGAAAATAGATCAGATAAGAATGTAACCAAACCATATAGTCATCCAACTCTAAAACAAAATATAGAAAAGATTAAAACAAAAGAGCTAATAACCACACTCAACAAAACTGAACCGGCCTCGACTAAAAAAGGTAAGGCCCCCTTTGCAAATACTAAAAGTAAAAAAATATGTACAAAGAAATGCAGACCTTCTAACGAACCTACTGTATATACCAGTATTAACATAGTCACGGTAAAGCAATCAAAAAAATATATGTTACAAAACATGTCCCACTGTAGAGTTCTTCACAATCTTATAAATACAGCTGAAAAGTCATGTTCTACCCTTAAAAAGTACTGCAGGAGACTAATCCTCCAAGTTTAAATGACAGTGGTTTTCTACTAAAGAGAAACTTGTTTATTTTGATTTTAAACAGAATAAAACCACTAACTAAATTAATCAACATGTTACATAAAGTACTTCTAAACATGCACAGTGTCAATATAGAGACCTTTTCAAACATCTGTGATGGTGAATGGATTCACACAAGCAGCACAGAACCATATTTCAATGAAGAACCTTATAAACAAGGACAGCAAAAACAACAACAGCCATAGGCATGGTATGTGATGGAAAATGTACCACTGTGCTCCAGCAAGGCTCTGTGTAACCCTTGGGGAAAAAATAACGGGTCGTGTAATGCTCAGGCACTCCAAAAACAAAAATGAACGTGTACGTACCCCTCGGTAGTCCACGTTTGAAGAAAAAACATCCCGCAATATGCTGTGGCACCCAGCAACACAAAAAATGCCTACGCGAGGAACACGTAAGGTACTATGACCTGAAAAATGGGGTACGCGACACACAGGGGCAACCACAGTATTAACAATGCGTGTGCGACTCACCGTCTGCCTAGTAGAGAGAATAGAAATCACACGCACATGTGCGCGTAGGCAACTCCCCCGCCAAAATAAGAAGTATGCAATCGAACAGTAGTGAACGATTTGTGTCGGACCCCAAAATACTCTGAAGTACACGCCTCCGTCTGCAGAGAGGCAGAGGGCTGTCATCTTCTCACCCAGGGCATCCTGGTGGAGCAAGTCCTGGGGCAGCATAATTCCCTCTTCCCCTGCCCATCGCAAGTCGGCATTGAAGGACGGAAGAAGATCTGGGCGGACATCGTGGGTGCCATCAACGTGGAGGGTGTGGCACCCCGCAACAACCATCATGTCCACAAGCGCTGGGAAGACTTCAAGTCCAGGACCCTCAACAAGGCCCGGCACCTCCTCAAGGCTGGTTATGATGAAGTGGGGCGCCAGGACGGTTGACCACCGATGAGATGAGGGTCCTGGAGCATTTCTACCCAGTTCTGTACATCCAGGTCTTGGAGTTGGTGCTCCGTCTGGAGTCGACTGGTAAGTGTTCATGTGTTCTTGTCCACCATAGTGCATGTCCATGTTGATGTGTGGTTGGAATGTGCACCTTGACCTTATATCTGGCATGCCTCCTGTTCCGATGTCAGTGCTGCATGTGAGTCCATTCAGGCGTGTCCCACATCAATGGTGTCTGTGTTGCAATGCATGATGCGCACCAGCATGTAATGATGCACACATGTTTGCATACCTGTGTCTGGACTGGGACATGCGAGAGCTGTGACACATGGGTGCTTATATCAACATCACGGACATGCATGGTGTACATGTGCGTGTGTCTGAGTAGTGAGTTTTTGACTGGCCAACACTCTGGGATGTATGTTACTTGAGTTCTTGATTTGAGATTGCCTCAAGCTGCCAATTTGCCCTCGAGTGCACCATGATGTGACATCTCCATGGCCTGCTTCATGATTGTTAGATGAAATGTGCGAATGGGAAGTGTATGGCCCATGGTGCATGTGAGATGGAGGCACAATTCTGACGTGCTGCCAGTGCCTTATACAAGGATGTGAATGTCTGTTGTGAATGAGAGACATGTGTGTGAATCAGACTTCCCTGTTTGTAGTGGACTGTGATGATGCTTGTGACCTCTAACAGTGCCACTGATGTACATTTGCATTATGACAAACACACATGTGCTCAGTACCCTGATGTTTGTGTTCTATGTTTCCGTATCCACAGCGACATTGTGAGAAGAGTGCCGAGAAGGCACTGTGGAGCGGTAAACGCAAGGCCCAGTTTGCCTCCCAGCTAGTGTCATCTTCTGGGAGCGAGGAAACTGGTGCTGCGTCCAAGTCAATGGCCGCAGCTGCTGAGGGTAAATTCAAGAGGGTAAAGGTGGTGAAGGATTCCTCAACAGTGGGACAGACAGGTGAGCTCGCACAGGGGCAAGACACTGCGGAAGACAGTGGGGAGGCATCCATGTTGGCGGGGGAGGGAGAGGAGGAGCAGGCCACATCAGCCCAGCCCATGTGGCTCGGCAGGGGTGGTGATGTAAATGTGACTGCTGCAGTCCAGGGTCAGGGGCCGGAGGTAGTGCAGGTCGCTGTGGGGGGTCTGTGCCTAATCCTGTCTCTGGTACTGCGGCTGCAGCAGTATGCACCTACGGGCATGCCACAGGCCGCACCCATCCAAAGGTGGTGGTCGCTTCCACCCAGACGGAAAGACCAATGCCTGTGGATGTTGGCATTTGGTACAGGGTGGAACCTGTGCTAACCGGTATCATGGGGTGGGTAGACTCTCTTTGTGATGATGTGCAGGTTTCCAAACGGGAGTTTGCACGTCATCGTGAGGAGGTCTACCGTCTTGTGAACTGGCTGGCACATTTCTTGGTATCGCAATGGGTACCTGGGCTGGCCACTTATATGACCCCCTTCTCATCTGCCTCCTCTGTGTGCCAGTCATCCTACCTGACGTCTTCCAGCCCAGATACAACCAGGGCCCCCTGTGCATCTGTCCTAACCCCGGTGGCCAGTCTGATGGAGATCACTTCCCTGCCAGGATCAAGAGTCGACGGAGGATCAGCAGAGGTAGTCACCACGGAGATCCATCCGGCGACAAGACATCTGGCAATGGTGCAAGAGCAGGCAACAAGCAGCAGGGCACATGCACGACAGCTCAGGGGGTTGTCATCATTCCAGAGTCTGTCCCAGAGGCGCAGGCACTGTGCTTTTCGGCAGCGACAGGCTCAGCGACAGGACTCGAGGCCTCCAATGGAAGAGAGGCAGGTATTGGCCATCGGACAGGAGGCACACATGGACCTTTCAACAAGGATGTGTTCTGTGTTGGGGTGACTTGGCCAGCAGATCAGAGCAGAGTGGAAGCACACAGGGGGCACGACTCACCATCGCCAGGGCGGAGAATACCCTGCGATGGGCAGAATTCCTCAAGGAGACTTGCAGAAAGTTTGAGAGGAGCACATTGGAGTCCCTTCAAGCCCTCGAGGGGAGAGCACAGGCCCGCTTAGTGGAAATCGACGCAGAGTTCAGTGATGTCCATTATGAGATTTTGGGGGGAAATGGTGAGTGACTGGACTAGCCCGCTGCCACTACACATAGTTCTTTAGGTTTAAGTTTCCTTTTGTTATTTTTTTCTTTGGAGTTTTGTGACTTTCCTCCATGTATTGTACATAGCTCTTTGTTTTTTT
Organism: Ambystoma mexicanum; assembly: GCF_040938575.1. Taxonomy (NCBI): domain Eukaryota; kingdom Metazoa; phylum Chordata; class Amphibia; order Caudata; family Ambystomatidae; genus Ambystoma; species Ambystoma mexicanum. Next base: position 611,433,873 of record NC_090934.1, on the reverse strand, counting down.
GGTTCTTCTTTTTCAAACATGGTTTGGGACAATGGACCCTGGATTTGTGTAAATAGTTCTCTTTTGAACAGATACTTTTCATTTCACCATGGGGCAATTGTTTTCTTTGGATTTGGGTTTTCATTTTTTCTCACCCTTATGGACATGGACCACATTGTTTGGGACAATGGACCCTTGTATTTTTGTAAATAGTTTACTTTTAAACAGATATTTTTCATTTCACCATGGAGCAATGATTTTCTTTGGATTCTTGTTTACATGTAGCACATCTTTGCTTTCAGCTTCATTTGTATGACTTGAAATTTATTTTGTTTTTGGCAATCTTTTATTTATTTGCTCATTTGGTGCTCAATTGGTAAATTAGTTTTATATAAGTATGAGTTGAATACTGATTGTTAATACTATTTTATTTGAAATCAAAGTGGTGTCTGTTCTTGATGGTTTAGGGCAAGTGTTGCTCTTGCTTACTCTGTTCTATGTCAATGATGCTGGCCATTGTTGTACATGTGTGTGCACACATGCATGCATATGTCATGTTTGACTTCCATTGGCATGTGGCATGTTGTGGTGTGCATGTATAATGGATGGGTGTTAAGACGCACTTAGAGTGTGCAGCATGTGGTAGCTTTTCATTTAACATCTGCTGCATTCATGTCTATCGGTCCACAGTGTGTTGGGGGGTGGGGAGTGGACATGAGGCGGGGCCTGCATGCAGGTTGCCATTAGAGGTGGGGTGGGGACATGAGACAGGGCCTGCCTGCAGGTTGCCATCACAGGTTCGGGGTGGGGAAATGAGGTGGGGCCTGCCTGCAGGTTGACGTCACAGGTGGGAGGTGGGAACATGAGGCGGGGCCTGCATGCGGGGTATGGTCACTGTGATGGGGGCTCCCATGTGGTGTGGGCTGCCTGTGGGATATGGTCACGGGTGATGCGGGACCCATGTGGTGTGGGCTGCCTGTGGGGAATGGTCACAGGTGATGGGGGCTCCCATGTGGTGTGGGCTGCCTGCGGGGTATGTTCAGAGGTGATGGGGGGCCCATGTGGTGTGGGCTGGCTGTGGGTATGGTCACGGGTGATGGGGGGACATGTGGTGTGGCCTGCCTGCGGGGAATTGTCTAGGTGATGGGGGGGCCCATGTGGTGTGGGCTGCCTATGGGGTATGGTCAAGGGTGATGGGGCTCCCATGTGTTGTGGGCTGCAGCGGGGTACGGTCACAGGGTTGGGGGCTCTGATGTAGTGTGGGCTGCCTGTGGGTATGGTCATTGGTGATGGGGCAACATGTGGTGTGGCCTGCCTGCGGGGTATTGTCTAGGTGATGGGGGGCCCATGTGGTGTGGGCTGCCTATGGGGTATGGTCACAGGTGATGGGGCTCCCGTGTGGTGAGGGCTGCCTGCGGGGTATGGTTACAGGTGTTGGGGGGTTCCCATGTGGTGTGGGCTGCCTGTGGGGTATGGTCACAGGTGATGGGGGCTCCCATGTGGTGTGGACTGCCTGCGGGGTATGGTCACGGGTGATGGGGGGCCCATGTGGTTTGGGCTGCCTGAGTGATATGGTCACGGGTGACGGGGGAATCCCATGTGGTGTGGGCTGCCTGCGGGGTATGGTCATGGGTGATGGGGGGACCCATGTGGTGTGGGCTGCCTCTGGGGTATGGTCATGGGTGATGGGGGGCCACGTGGTGTGGGCTGCCTGCGGGGTATGGTCACGGGTGATTGGGGCTCCCATGTGGTGTGGGCTGCCTGCAGGGTATGGTCACAGGTGATGGGGGCCCATGTGGTGTGGCCTGCCTGTGGGGTATGGTCAGGGGTAATGGGGGGCCCATGTGTTGTGGGCTGCCTGCGGGGGTATGGTGACAGTTGATGGGGCTCCCATGTGGTGTGGCTGCCTGCGGGGTATGGTCAGGGGTAATGGGGGTCTCCCATGTGGTGTGGGCTGCCTGCAGGGTATGATCACGGGTGATGGGGGGCCCATGTAGTGTGGGCTGGCTGCGGGGTATGGTCATGGGTGATGGGGGGCCATGTGGTGTGGGCTGCCTGCAGGGTATGGTCAAGGGTGATGGGTGGCCCATGTGCTGTGGGTTGCCTGCGGGGTATGGTCACGCATGATGGGAGATCCCATGTGGTGTGGGCTGCCTGCGGGGTATGGTCATGGGTGATGGGGGGACCCATGTGGTGTGGGCTGCCTGTGGGGTATGGTCATGGGTAATGGGGGGCCATGTGGTGTGGGCTGACTGCAGGGTATGGCCACAGGTGATGGGGGATCCCATGTTGTGTGGGCTGCCTGCGGGGTATGGTCACAGGTGATGGGGGGGCCCATGTGGTGTGGCCTGCCTGTGGTGTATGGTCACGTTGATGGGGTGGCCCATGTGTTGTGGGCTGCCTGTGGGGTATGCTCATGGGTGATGGGGGGCCATATGGTGTGGGCTGCATGCAGGGTATGGTCACGGGTGATGGGGGCTCCCATGTGGTGTGGGCTGCCTGCGTGGTATGGTCACAGGTGATGGGGGCCCATGTGGTGTGGCCTGCCTGTGGGGTATGGTCACATTGATGGGGTGGCCCATGTGTTGTGGGATGCCTGCGGGGATATGGTGACTGGTGATGGGGCTCCCGTGTGGTGTGGGCTGCCTGTGGGGTATGGTCACGGGTGATGGGGCACCCATGTGTGTGGGCTGCCTGCGGGGTATGGTCAGGGGTGATGGGGGTCTCCCATGTGCTGTGGGCTGCCTCCAGGATATGGTCACAGGTGATGGGGGCCCATGTTGTGTGGGCTGGCTGCAGGATATGGTCAGGGGTGATGGGGGCTCCCATGTGGTGTGGGCTACCTGCAGGGTATGGTCATTGGTTATGGCGGGCTCCCCTGTGCTCTGGGTTGCCTGTGGGGTATGGTCACGGGTGATGGGGGCTCCCATGTGGTGTGGGCTGCCTGTGAGGTATGGTACGGGTGATGGCTGCTGGGGTGTGGCTGTCCTGTCAGAAGGCTTGTGCTTCCAGGGGATTTGTGCGTGTATTGTGGAGTTCGCGCTGACCTTTCCACTCAGTTTGGCTGGGGTGACTGTGGTACGAGATTACACTGGGGTACAGATGGGGTACGTGCAGCCCTTTTCACACGATTTGGCTGGTGCGACCGGGGTACCCGATTACGCTGGGGTGCGGGACGGGGTATGCACAGGCCTTTCTATGCGATTTGGCTGGTGCAACAGGGGTACACGATTACGATGGGGTGCGAAGGGGTACATGCAGGCCTTTCTATGCGATTTGGCTGGTGCGACCGAGGTACGCGATTATGCTGGGGTACGCATGGGACTTTTCACGCAATTTGGCTGGTGCGACCAGGGTATGTGATTACGCTTGGGTGCGGGGTACGTGCCAGACTGTTCACATGATTTGGCTGGTGCGACTGGGGTACAGGCAGATTTTTCATGCTACTACGATGGGGCGACTGTGTGCTGGGCTAGAGGTGGCGCAGGGCCTTGCGCCGTATTTGGTATTTCACTGGGTTTTTCCTGTGCACCGGGGTATGTTGGGGGTGTTACTGGTGCTGCTTTATGTGCATAGAGAACGTAGTAGGTTGATTTCCTCTACTTCATCCTCTGTTTCTGATGCTGTCACCACAAGGACCACCTCTGTGGGACAGCGTCTTCCTCAAGCTGCCTCACAGGCCATACAGAATTCTGATGACCCTTACCTTTCGAGGGTCACAGTTGTATGTATGTACTGTGACACAGTACTCAACAGGGGGGAGCGACTTTGCAGTGCTTTTGAGACTATCGTCTCAGAGCATGAGAAGACCTGCTCACTACCCAAATAAAACCCACTCTACATCTTCCTCTCTCAGCTCGCCCTTTCTTATCCCTGTGGTTGGGTTCCCCCTTTACCCTCCTTTCCCCTCCTCTCCTTGTGTGTCATGGATAAACAAACAAAAAAAAATACAAAATTACTAAAATCAAAAAAAATGAGGCTCTTTTCAGAGCCGCCTTTCACAGTTAAAAAATAGAAGTGAAAATAAATGAAGCAGGGCCCTTTGTATTTTTTAGAAGTCTGCGGACAGTCCGCCGACAGTCCGCGGACATCTAAAAAATTGAGTTGCTACCCTATCATAACTATGGCAATTTTCTCTGGTAGGAAGTGGCCGCTCTGAAAAGAGCTTTTGGGAGGTGTTTGTATGTCAAAAATTATAAATACTTAACACCTACTTCAAAATGGATGCTGTAATTCTAAAAAAGGTCGCAATGCATTTTGTATATTTCTCAAAAAAATCTGATTACCAGCATAAGTAAGATGGACTCCATCTCTGCGAAAAATGTATGTACTACGAAACATAATATTTTCATTGTGACATGCCAAAATCTCTTAGAAAGGCACAAACACCCTTATTAACATTGTGCTTTGCTTTTCCATTTGTGGACCAAATGAAGAAGAACGAAGCCACATTTGTCTCTGTGCAATCCGTGAAAATATTACTTGAGAATTAGAGAACATGTCCATGACCTTCCTAAGTCCTTCTTTCTTAGAAAATTGCAAAGAAATTCCAGACACATGTCCTAAACTGTTCCCTCCACAATGAATTACAATTATGTCTGGATGTTGCTCTGTCTCCAAACTAGCACAAAGAGGTAGCAAGTCCAACCACTTCATTCCACGTACTCCATGCCAGTGTACTTCCACATGTGGAAATCCAAGATCTACAGCTACTCCACAGCTTTCTGCATGCACGTTCAACCAATGTATCCATGAATCTCCCAAAATCCAAACAATCTGTTTTCTGAAACACACAGCCATAGCTATCTGTTGTTCTCTCAGTAAAAAGAGTATCTGTGAAACTGTCTCCTGGCACAACACACCCAATAAACTTTCCTGACCAATCCTTTTCAGTGCTCATTCTCATGTGCATGACTTCTGAACCCAAAAATCCCTGGATGTAACACCCGATGTCCGCGAACTACCGCCATGTCCGCGGACATATCGTAACATGAACAGCCCTTCTACCATTTCCACTTCACTTTCTGTGCCATTCCCTCATTGGATGTAGCTAAGAAGTCACATGACCATCCACCAATCACATTCAAGACCTCTACATCTAACTGCATCATCATAGATCAGCACTGCAAATGTACTGTGAATCTATCTGAGTACAAGTGTCAATTCATTGGAAAGCACCATCTACAAGAAATACTGTACAAGTCTCCAAGATTTCTACTTGCAGCTCCATGCATATCCAAATACATGAACACAAACTACAGGTATGCATATTTTCTGTACAATACATGAACACATTTTCAAACTGACTTAATATTTTTGTTTTATTTCTTTATTTATTCAATTACTTTAATTTAAGCATGACATTGAGACACTATTACCTGGAAGAGCTTAGTTACAGAAATAGTGGTAGTCAGTAGTACATTATGAATTTCACAAACATAGTATAGATATTTTTTGTTGCTAAAGTTAGTCATTACAATACAATTTGTTCATTAAGAACTTATCATATGTATTGAACTTGTGCAATGTATCTTATGTAAATAAGATAGTTTTAATGGTTTTGAGGAAGGCACTGAGGATTTCAATTAAAAAAAATCAATGTCTAAATTACAAACAGTGCTATACACAAACAAAATTACTAATTTGTTTCTTTTACAATTGCAGTGAAGACCATTCTCCCTAAAAGAAGCAACCACATTTGAAGAACAAAGAAGAACTAAGAATTAACCTGTTCATTTTAGAAAAAAGTAAGTAGAATATCACAATAATATTTGTCTTATTACTGAAACACACTGTAAAGTTAATTCATGCTATTTCTGTGCCTAAAAATAGAGATTGTGCACCATTCTGTCCAAAAATCCCCATGTCTTAAACAGCGATTTACAGACAGAATGGCCCATAAATTTCTATTTTTGGACACACAAATTACCCAACTCAACCGCTACAATTTGGATATTATAGAACAAACAACTGTTTTAATTGTATACATTAGATTTACTATTTATACTTCTCCACACCACTAGCTTACTTTTTTCTGTCATCTGAACCCCAGTTTAGTAGCATATAAATTCAAGAATACCCATCCCTACTAGTTTTAGTTCCCAATGCACAATCACACACCATTACATACATCTTTATCATCTTACTCAAACACTCATGCAACCAGCACACAAACATTGCAGAACACCCCAACCCATACCTTCTTTATTTTTTTCAACAGACCCTAAAGAATGCCTACCAAAAGTCAAGTCCGTAGAAAGCAACACAGAAGTAGAGCAAATGGAAATAAAGTGTCCAACATAAGCATTCATATCTAGCGGAATGTGTAAAAGAAGTTGAAACAAAACAGCTAATGCAGTCATTTAGTGAAACAAAAGAAGTTTCAAGTGGAAAAACTTTGCCTCCACTATCAAAATGTAAAACAAACCAGAAAACAATTAACAACAAATCAGCTATCACTACAGATAAAACTGCTCCTATAAATCTTGATAAAGTTCAAAGTATGCATACCAAGACAAGTATTTTAGCCAAAATGTTCCGTCACAGAGTCCTTCAAAATCTTATAAAAACAGGAGAGAAACAAGGTTCAACCCTTAAAACCTATCATAGAAAATTAATCTTAGAAGCATTGATAGATAGTGCAATTCTTCTCAAACAATAGTTATTTATTTTAGTGTTAAACAAAATGAAACCACTAACAAAACTAATAACTAAATTACAAAAAAAACTTCTCAATAAACGAAATGTCAACAGAAAGAACTTCTTAAGTATCGGCGGAGGTGAATGGAATCTCACTACGAGCACAGAACCATATTTTAATGAAGAAGCGTACAAACAAAAGCAAACAAATACAATTGCCATACATAGCAGTGGTCGAGGTTATGAAAAAGTGAATAATACCATAATGGAACAAGAACTACTCCTTACAAAAATATGCCCTGAAAACTTAGAATTACCCCTCCATTCAACTGAATCAGAACATCTAGTGTACAAGTGGCCACGCACGTCAATGTGTAACATTGACAAATAATTAGTCTTTACGCCAATTCCTCAATCAATATGTAAAAAGCAAAGACAGAATCAAAATGAAACTACTGCAAAATATTGATACCTGTCCAGTGCATGTACACAGGACTACAAGGACATTCATTAGCCTGCAATACAGGACCTACTTGCAAAACCACCTTCCATGATATCAAAAGGATATCAACACATCATTCAACTATAGAAATCTAGTTTATAAGCTGTACTATGCTAAAAGTCCTGCTTTAGCACTAGCAAATTTAAATAACATTCTTCTACATGGTACAGCAAAAGACCTACTTGAAGAAATTGACTATATCCAGAAAAAATATTTTGGAAGTGAAAGCCACTTACAGAATGAAATAGCTTTAATCCAAATTAGCAACAATTCTACACATGGCAACCTTTTACTAAACACATGCAAAAAAGAAATACTAAAATTTAAAAGTACATCAGCTGAAGTACCAAACTATGTGTGTGTATGTTGCCGCAGAACTTTTTTTATAAAAGTAACACAAAAACTGTAGACCTATCATACAAAATAGAAGACAATGAAGATTCTAAATGGTTTGAATTAGCTCTCTACCTTGTAGCAGAAAACAAATACGAAATAACTGACCCCTTAATACTTTGCAGTTACTGCACTACAAAACTTGACAACAGCCAAACTCCTTCACGTGCTATCACAAATAATTTGGAATTATACCCACTACCAAAACCCCTACAACAACTTAATTCATATGAGAGCATCATAATTAAAACAGTGCACCCATTTCAAGCAATAATACGCCTTCAACCAAAAACAGCAAAATTACTTCCCTCTGAATTGGTAAAAGGCATTCGTGGAAAAGTCGTTTATTTACCATTAGATTTAAAAGAAAATGTGCATACTTTAGGAGTGCAATGTCCAATGCAGCAATCTCTAATTATCTTAGTAAATGGAGTGCCTACAAAAGACAAAAAAAAATGGCGACAGCTGGTAGATTTACATAAAGTTAAACATGCCTTGCAATATCTTAAAAAGAATAATGAATATTACAAAGAAAGTAATATTGAAGAAAACTTGAAGGATACAACTGAAATAATTCAAGAAACACAAGAAGCTGGTCAATTTGAGCTCCTAGATCCTGCTACAATATCAAATACTTTAGACCATTATACAATTCATCCTTTGCACTCTAATGACACCGTAGAAGATGCACTGGACACGTACCAAATGCGTCAAACAAAAGCATCACCAATCAGCATATGGGAAAAAAGTATAGAAGCACGTGTTTTTCCTCTACTCTTTCTTCTGGCAAAGGAGGAAGGTACGATGATAGACCTATTCAAATATCAGCTTCAGAATACGGCTCATTATGGATGTATTCTGAAGATCCCATATTGAGACAAAATGTGGAATACATATTCCACCTACTCTTTGAAAGTGAACTAGCAACTTTATGTTACGGAGTTGCACACATATTAAAATTAGGATCACACTTTCAAAATATGACAGCTACACAATTACAACAAAAAGTGCAAACAAAGGATGAGGTTTTACAATCAAATATTACAAATCTATTAGCAAATATGCGTGGTACTAAAGAGTACTGGTTTAGACGTCATGGAGATGTACGTTGTATGATCAGAAACCTTGGGCCACCGACTTGGTTTGTTACATTAAGTTGTGCAGAATATGCATGGGAAGATTTACATTATTTCCTACGCATATCAAACAAAAATAAAACAAACATAGATATATTAACACCTGGAGAACTTTGTTCTTTGGATCCTGTTAATGTTTCAAGAAATGTTCACTACCGCTTTATTGCTATGCTACATTTTATTTGTAATAAAACTGTTCCTCCCCTTGGAGAAGTGCAACACTTCTTTTGGAGAAAAGAATACCAAGCCAGAGGAGCACCACATATCCACATGCTTTTATGGATTAAATATGCTCCTAAATTTGGTCAAGACAGTGATGCCACTGTTTTACAGTTTATTGAAAAATATGTCACTTGTGAAATTCCATTGCAAGCAACAAATAGTGATCTACATGCACACATTTTACAATTTCAAAGACACAAATGTGGAAAATATTGTCGTCGCAAATACAAAAACAAAAGGAAATACTACACCAAATGCCGATTTGGTTTCCCTAGACCAGTTACAGAAACAGGTCAAGTGAACAACCTCATGTCTTCAGTTAGACATAGGGCCTCATTACACGGATGGCAGTAGGGATTTACCGGTACCGGTAAAATACTGGTACCGGTAAATCCTTACCGCCTTACTACGAGGTCCCTTTGCGGGTTGGGGGATTTAACGCCTGCTTTTTGCAGGCGTTAAAATCCAACCCGCTAAGGGACCTCGGAGCTAATTACGGCACCGCAAAATTGCGGTGCCGTAATTAGCGCCTTCCCCATTTCCATAGAGCCCTATGGGGCAGAAATGGGGAAGGGCAATGGTGGAAGGGGGATTTACCGCCCCTCCATCCTTGGAATGGGGCGGTAAATCCCCTTTCCGCCAAGGCGGTGCCAGTATTTTACCGGCATGAGCCATGGCGCTAATAGCGCCATGACTCACCGCCTACCGTGTAATGAGGCCCAAAGTGTTAAAGGTAAGTCACCTAAAAATACATATTACATAAAAAGAAAAGAAGAAGAAAAATATATCAACGATTACAATGCAATCATTGCCCACTTATGGAATGCAAACATAGATGTGCAGTACATTGCAGACAATTCTACTGCAGTTGCACGATATGTCACAGCATACTTAACCAAAGCAGAAAAGACAGAGCTCCAAGACTTCTGGAATGACCTGTCATCAGATAAAACAGTGTCTCAGAAATTATACAGCTTGGGCATAAAAATGCTCTCCCATAGAGAATGTGGATCATATGAAGCAGCTGATTGTATAACTGGTACTGCATTGTATGGTAAATCTGAAAATATAGTATGGCTAAGTCTTGGGCCAGCTAAATCTAGAAAAAGAGTTCTAAAATCCTACAAAGATATAGAAACAATAGCTAAACGTGATCCCAACAGCCAAGACATTTTAAAAAATAATTTATTGGACACATACTACCCAAACAGAAGTAATACTTTGGAAACCATGTGTCTATACCACATAGCCCAAAACTACACATACAAAAATAATATAAAACCTGATGAAAAAAAAAGGTAAATACAGAGTGACAAACTGTGAAGGCAGCTTAGTTAAACTCACTAAATCAAATTTAATTAATCATATCAAATTGTCGTTAAAGACTCCTCAACATAAAGAAGTATATTACATGTCCCTGCTACAACTCTTTGAACCATGGAGAAAAGAAGAAGAAATACTAGATAACTATGACTCATATGAAGATGCTTTCAAAGCAATTGGAAGCACTGTAACTGAAGTAAACTTTAACCAGTACAAAACAATGTTGCACAATGAACAGCAACACGAAGAACTCCAGGCCCAACTAGATAAAAACACTCCTGACAGTAGTCAACCTTCTGTAACAGGAAGCCAAGAACCACTGGGAGAACCACTAATAATAAATGAGGCAGAATTAGCTATGATAGAAGTAGAAAACACCATGTGTCAGTATGAAGATAAAGAAGACTTAACTATACTACAATCAAAACTAAACAATGAGCAACGTAGCATTTTTCAAGAAGTAACAAAACAAATTGCACATGGTTTACATCATGAAAATGAAGAATGTTCCTGCCATAATTATAAACCTATTCTACTGTATGTCAGTGGTGAAGCTGGTTCTGACAAAACATTCCTAATCAAAATCATCAGTAAGTTCCTTCAACAATTGACAAATAACAAACTGTCAGCTGTTGTCACTGCCCCCACAGGTTTAGCTGCCTACAACATAGGTGGTGTCATGGTACACCGATTACTACTATTGCCAGTAGAATACAAGAACAAATTAGACTATTCCAAACATTCTGCAGAAGCTGCAATGGAACTACGCAGAGTATTGAGAGAAATGAAAATGCTACTAATAGATGAAGTGAGCATGGTCTCCAACCTAATGTTGGCTTTGATTCACCTCAGATTACAAGAAGTACTCAAAACAAACTATGAAGAGCTGTTTTCAGAAAAACACATTATTGTTTTCGGAGATCTTCTTCAATTGACACCAGTAAAAGGTAAGCCTATTTTTAAAACATTAGGACACAAACTCTGCCGTAAAACTGTTGGCAGCATTGGAAATATCAACCTTTGGCAACATTTCCAATACAGAGAATTAACAGAAAACATACTGCAATCTGCAGATCTCACTTATGCCAACATCTTAAAAAGTATCAGAGTTGGTATACTTTCTAAAGAAGCAGAAACAATATTGAAAACCCGGCACATTAATGCACTTTATGGCGATAATGCATGTGCTACAGATGTTATGGAACAATTAGCCCACAAAAATGTCAATTGTATGGCCTTAATGCCAACTCTTGTAAGCTGTTTCAAATTCAATGAAATAATGTTAAGTAAAGAAATGCAACCAATAATGGAACTTAGCGCCACAGACAAACTAGATGGACATGGTATGACACTACCTGTGTGTGACCAAGCCACGACAAGACTAAATAGTTTAGAAAAATCAATCTCAAACACAGCAGGCTTAGAAAAGATATAAAAATTATCCGTAAATTGCAGAGTAATGCTTAAACGTAACCTTGACATCGACCAATGACTAGTTAATGGAGCACAGGGTACAGTTGTTGGCTTTCAAACATACCCATGTGACAACAAAATTCAGTTTGTCAATATTCTCTTTGACAAACTTTCAGAAGTAAAAAGGATAGGACGATCAACAGCTCGATTCCTTCTCTTCAAAGACATGTATGTACGCAGAGAACTATTTTCTCTAACTCTTGCATACGCAGTCACAATTCAAAATCATAAGGTTTTAGCTAGACAAAGCAATGATAGATATTGGTAACACAGTCTTTAAAGAAGGCATGAGCTACGTAGCACTATCATGCTTACGTACAATTGACGGTCTATTTCTAATCAACTTTGATGCAATTAAAGTAAACGCTGATATTCCTTGCATTTTAGAATACAATAGACTTCGCTCACTATACACCCCCCATCTGAACACATATTCTGTTCCACAAAAAGTAAAACGTTATAAAAGAAAAATAAATCAAACAGAAATGCAACAGGATGTCACTGCAAATCCTCCAAAGAGAGTAAAAGAAACTAATACTTCATCAAGTACCACAAGCAAAAAAGAATCAATTAGGGAAAGTAAACCAGGTACTTCTTCAAAGAAGGAAGACAAACTCCAAAATACAGATACAGAACTACCTGTTCCATTTAAATTCTCAAATATAGTTGGTGTAAGTTACTTCCCAAATGTAGAAATGAATATTCTATTTCAATTACCACCAATTGTTGACAACATTTCCTTACACAGTACAGACCCATTGTGTTTGCAAATGTTAGTAGTTCACAGAAATGCAGCAAACAATCCTGATAACACATATAGCGTTTATGGAATAAGACAACAATTGGACTACTGTGCCGGAAAGGTGAAATTCACTATAAACTCACAGGAAGATCCACAAGAATTTCTAATGTACTTACTACAAGTACTGGAAAACAAAAACATACCTATAAATGAAATCTTCCATACATGTGGAAACATACATGCACTCTCTGCAACAATGTGACAGAAGAACAAATCCCCAATGAACGCTTTGTGTATATATATCAATACCTAATTGTGAATCCATTCCATTTCAGCAACTTGTACAAAATGCAAACCATGGTAGATTATGTTCTACCTGCAATTCAGATAATCTCTCCACGTTACTAATCCAAACACATAGTAAATACGTAATACTAATGCTTCGACGTTACAATGCAGATGGTACCAAAAACAACTGCAAGCTGACTGGATTCACACATGGTCAAATATCACTTGGTAAGAAAACATTCACAACAATAGGTATAATCTACCACGCAGGAGCCACAACCAATTCAGGGCACTACACTGCATATATAAAAAAGAAATGTGGATGGTTTCAATGTAATGATAGTACCATTACTCTAAAGCAGAGATTACCAGCAAATATTACAAATGCTTATTTAATATTCTTATAACCAAAATTTGACAATGTATTGCTCTCATCAGAGTACACAGAAAATCATAAATCACCAATGCAATTATAGAGCCAATACTTTGAACGCAGAAAGATGCAATAACTTGCAACCACACACTCTTAGAAAGTAATGAGCACTTATACGGCTATTTATTCAAAGTTTAAAAGCAACCAGTAATAACATAGAAATAACTCACAGCAGTAACATAGACATAAATCACAGAAGAAGCAAAGAATGCAAAAGGAAATACATCACCATGAGTGTAACTGGATTCCTCATCTTGCCCAAAAGCGGCTGGAAGACCCCGGGAACAGCCAGGCCGAGAGTACTATAGCTCACAGGAATGCCGGACGTAAGCATCCTCCTCCGGCTGAAGTCTCACCTGACCATCCCCGGGGCCCCGCATATATGCACACTCCGAAAAGGGGTGGCGATTCTCGAACCTTCTGGAAATGGCACTTGCGCATTGATGAGCAGCGGTTGGTTTCCAGCTGGGTCAATCGACAGCCACCCTCAAGGAGCAGAGTGCCTCCCTCCTCTAAAAACATGCTCATAACAAACCATAACAAAGTTAGCTTTCCCTGCAGAAATTTCCTTGACCGCATACCAGGTTTGGAAAGCATGTTTTCCTCAGCACCGTGAATCTAACACTCAGCAAAATGTGTGCAGCTTTTCACTGCGGCATGAAGTAAATATCCATCATGGCTCTGAGCGCTCCCATAATGCACTGCACACCAGCGCTATTTTAGTTCAAGCATAACAGATAACTAAACTGTACTTAAACCCTAAGTAAACTTGTAGTTAAAAAATGTAAACTGTTAGAATATTTCAAAAGCTATCTAACTGCCCAAAGATTCTACAACAAGTAATCAGATAAATGAATACCAGCAAATTAGATCAAAAAAATAGACAGTTAGAATATGCCAATGGGTATCTAGCTGTCCCAAAATGTAACAATATACAAACAGATAAATCAATACCATTAAAATATATCAAAAAATAGACAGAATACGCCAATTGGTATCTAACTGTCCCAAAATTGAACAATATCCAAACAGATAAATCAATACCACTAAAATATATTAAAAAATAGGCAGTTAGAATACACCTACTGGTATCTAACTGCTCCAAAATTTTATAATATCCAAACAAATAAATAATATGTTACTGCTCCAAAGAAATGCAACAAGCCAATGTATAAAGCATTACCCAGAAACAACACGTGAACACTGAAAACAAACAAACAAATAAACTGTATCATAACAGAAAAAGGGTTTTTTTTTAATCCAACATGGATTTTTTTTCTCCCACAGACCCAATGATTTTAGCAACGAACACAGAAACTGAGCAAATTGCACAGTACTCTGGTTTCTAATCTACTCAAAATGAGGGTAAAAAAAAAAAAATGTTGATTATACAATGTAAAAATACTAATACCAACATGCTATTTTCTTTTATCACAGAAATTAACAAGAAATACATGTACTCCAGTTACTAAATCAAACAGTAGGTATATTATACACTCTATGCCCTGGCCACAACCATCGCAGCATATCACACCCATAGTATCTTATAACTTTGTTCCTTATAAATTTGTTTTTGACCCAAAGTTATAAGCAATATTCTGCGGTGGTTGTGGCCCGGGCATAGAGTGTTGGGTGCATGGAACAATACGGAGAGCGTCCTCAGGACACCCCTATTTTATTTATTTACGAACATTTCAGGACACCGCGAGTGTTCTTAGAACACCTTCAACTTGCCAGAGAACAATACGGACAGCGTCCCCAGGACACCCCCATTTTGTTTATTTACAAACATTTCCGGACACCGAAAGTGTTCTTAGAACAGTTTCAGCTTGCTTCCGAACAAAACGGACACATATTGAGTACTCAGAACACCCCCATTCTATTTATTTAGAACATTTCAGAACACTGTGATGTCCGCAGACAAATCGAACACAACATGAACGTCTACCACATGAAAAAACACAACTTTCAACCTATCTCATACTCTCCCACCCTCCCCAAACACTCCAACACACCAACACACTCTACTAAATACAAATGTTGAACCAAGTTTCACTGTGCTGTCCACGGATGTCCGCGAATCCAAGATGGCGGGCGCCACCGAAAATCTGATGCGCTTCACGCTTCACACCGTCCAATCAGCGAACACCTTGCGTGTCCGCGGACATGACGTAAGCCAATCAGCCAATCATGACACTGTCCGTGGAGCGAACAGGGAAGTGTGTCCGCGGACCGAACACAGATATCACTAATTTTTTATGACCCACTTCTTGGTCATTTTTTAAAAAACTACTGGACGGATTTTCACCAAATCTGCAAAAGCGCGCTTTCGGGACCAAGCCGCTGCTCCTGGTCCAAATTTGGTGAAAATCCGTCCAGCGGTTTGGGCTGTAGGCGCGAGCAAAATTTTTTTCCCATTCAGTCTATGGGAAAAAAAGAAATTTTGGGACCCCCCTTATAACTTTTTCCCCCCTGGATGAATCCTCACCAAACTTTGCAAAATAATTCATATACTTTTTTTGCAAAGTTTGGTGAGGATTCGTCCAGGGGGAGCGAAGTTATAAGCCGCCCAAAAAGTGTTCTTACTATGGAAACACCAACTTAACCATAACTACATGGCCTCTACCGTGGCCATGTAATTCAAGATCGACCTCATTTGCGATCTTCATATGGCCTGGTGAAGTTCCTTCCAGTATTTTCTTTAAAATTCACACAAAGGTAACCAAACACCTATTATGTAAATTTCAAACTCACAATTTTATTCACAGACCTGCCTTTCTGTTTTTCACGCTCTGATTGGCCATTTTCTGCTAGCGTACCAGGGTCAGGATTGCATATTTTAATAAGAAGCAAACAGAATAACATCCACTTTAATTGCTTTAGGGTCTGCAAATGTAGGCACTAGCAAACATTTTCCAAAATTCCGACCATTGTAGCACACCAATTCTTAAAGGGGTCCTGGCTAGCACAGCACTGAACAAGTTTTGAAAAAGGGTATATTAAAGTTCATTGGTGCACCTCTAGAACCAAGGCAAGGTCAGCTGGGTCAGAGAAGTGTTCATTCTGCCCCCTAAAACAATTTTGGTGGAAATCTCTGTTAGATGCATGTGGAACAGTGACCAGGGCAGTGTGTTTTAAACAGGCCTTTTTCGGGGGAGGGAGGGTGGGGAGAGGAAGGGAGGTTACAGTTAAACAAATAACCTTTGACCCTTATACAAAAAATAGAAGTGCATAAGGAAAGTACACATTTAATCCAATTCATACATATTTCATATGAATATTCAATTTCATAAAAGTTGGCATTTAAAACCCCAAGCATTTATAATATGAAGACCATTAAAAATACTCAATTCATTTCCAAATCTCTAAAAAGGAATTATAACACAGGATAACCCCAATGTAAACTATCTACAAATCCTACAATAGATGTTACCATGGAGGTAGTACGACCAGAAAGGCATGCCGCCCAAAATTCTTCAGCATTGGGAATATAAGTATTTCTCCAGAGCAGATGTTTTTTTAAGGAAGGCCAACCTTATTTTTTCTATATAAATTTAGTTAAATGTTTCACTGAGTATTTTCCAAATTTTGCATGAAAGAATTTAATTTCATTAGACATTGCTGATGCATGTGCTTTCACCCAATCCCTAATTCATGAAATATACAGTTTAGAATTAACAGGAAACCACAAATATATGAAATTGTCCACTCATTCTAAATTCTCTAATTTGCAGTTTATACCAATATTCCCCTTCTTAGCTGCACACTGCATACTCTGTTTCTTTTGGGGGTCAATGTCCAAAGAATTTGAACAACAATAGCCATCAAAAGCATTGAGCAAATACTGCAACCCTCGCTATGTACAGTCAAACAGCAGGAAGTCATCTGCATAACTGAGCCAAGTTATCTTCAGTTGTAAAAGCTTCGGAGATGTGGTACTGAGTACTCCCCGATGTCTGACATGTACAGATTTTAAAGGCACAGGGACAGTATGCACCCCTGCCCTATGCCTTGTTTGACAGCAATCCTACAGGACAGTGACCCCTCCTGGTTTAGTCTGACCTGCATGGCAGAATCCTCATGCAGGCCAATTATAAGTTTGAGTAATCTAGAAGGAATTCCCCAACCCTGCAGCTTCTTCCTCAGATCCTCCTGATTGACTCTATCTAAGGCTGAAGTGATATTGAGCATTGCACTGTAGATAGAATTATATTGTTAAGCCCCTGCAGACAATTGAAGACAATTAAGTGGGAAGCCATTAAGAGTGGTCCCCATACATTTCCTGAACATGGGTAGCCATTATTTCAAACAGCCCATCCCTTTTGCCCAGATCTCCAAGTGACACATCAACAGGGAGGCAAACACCTTGCTGTCAGCATCTAGAATGGAGATCATAACATTAGTTAAACAGGGATTTGCGGGCAGAATTGGGCACAAATCCAATTTATTTTGGCGCAAATAATCCATGAATCAGGGGCAGTAGTTCTTAGGGTCTGATCATGGCCCCTTTTCATAGATGGGCATAACTTGGGCAGTCTGCCAGGTTTCAGGTAAGGTGTTAGTCTCTACCACATTCTTAAAAAAATAGGTTAAAATAACGGGATTGCTATGAATAACCACATTGGACAGCTTATTTGGACCAGGAGCCCAGGATGTACTAATCATTTAAATAGTTTTCAAAATAGTCCCCTCATCAATCACAAACTGCCATTCATCCATACTATCATGGAGCTTAAAATTAGTTTTGGGAAAATATAGTTTCAAAATTTGCGACCCATTTGGATACCTCAACAACATTTATTTGAGTTGGGGCCTGCGATGAGGTAATACCATTAATTTGATGCCAAAACACAGAGGAGTTTTTAGAACCCAGGACTTTCAACGTGTTTTCACTGTCTGTCTGGACTAGTTGATCTCTTCTTCCTCTAGCCTAGTTTCTATACTTCAATCTTATTTTCATTATGATGTGTACCATCCTGTATTTATCCCCACCATGCAAAACATTTGAAATCTTGATTTCAGCTCCAACCCTCTTTTTTACATTGGGCGAGTTCTGAATAAAATGTATGAAGATGAGAAGTTCTTGACCCCTAGCAATATGCTAGATGGGACATTAAGACTTTCGATAATGCATTATCCACAAAAGGATTAGCAAACTCGACCAGAATTGTATTCACTTTCTAGTCCCCAGTGGATCTGCCAAACCATTCCTCAAATTCCTAATTGGCCATGATAACTCAGTTCACATTCCAAGAGATACGATTAAAGGCCCCATTAACCACAAAATCGTGAGGACCGCCCATAAGTTTCTCATCCCATTGCAAGTATATTTATGAGCTCAATAAAGAGTTATCACTCAGGGTGGTGTTGTTAATGAGAAGTGGAGTACAGTATCCCAACAACCCTACATCCCTAAATATATAATCAATAGTTGAACTAGCATTGTCGCTAAGCAAAGCATGATGCCTCATAGGTTCATTAAAAGATACCCCATTTAACATACTGAGATCCAATCCCTCAAGAAGGTCATTTCATTCTTATCCTGTCGTTTTAAGTCAGGTTTACAAGCTTGATCTGGGAATTAGACCCAAATAAAGCCCAACTCGAAATTATAGACCAGATCTGAACCCTCAGCCCTGATCACTGAATCCAATGTATGCTCGTGAACCCACCATTGCCACAGTGTAGGGACATGTCGTGCGGTCTCAGAGAGTCTAAGGAGTATATGGTTCATGGGCTAAGGCGATGTCTCAGGAGAACTAGCCACAGCTGTAGTGAAGGCTCACAATGTAGGAAGTTGCAGTTCAGATGATTTTATCATACTGCCAAATACAATACTCATAAAATAAAATTTAAAAAAAACAGAAGACTCATCTATTCTCTATTTACAGGGACGATTGTTGACTCGTGTGAAAATAGTTTGCTAAAATACTTTTCTAACTATAGTAATACAGTTATTTGCATCATGATTAAGTATCAACCTAAGCATGCCATTCATCATTGCCAACAATCCTACAATACCTCTTGCAGTAGATCAGTCATTGATAAACAGAGCTTGTCCTACAATAACGCAATGCAGCATCATCAAAAGAGTTGCACCAAGCAGCACCATTTTGAACATAAAACAATCTAATTTAGTCCCACTAGAATCTAATTTTGCCTGAATGGTGCACCAAAGGGGCTGAACAAATCTTTGAACGGACCATGTGTAGAGTATGTGTCAAAATCAGTGGTATTCTAAATGTGTATACTGAGCCCCCAGGAGAAAAATATTGTTCCTGCCCCCCCCACCACTGCCCCCCACACAAGCTATAACTGATTCGTTTTACCATTAAAATCAGTCCCTTAAACCCTTTTTTAAAGAGCCTTAAACCCCAGTTGAACATTCTTTGAACCCCAGATACTTTGGGCCCTAGTGGGCCAGATCATGTGGTAACGGCATTGGCCCAAGTTGTAGGCCCAAGAACAGGGAGGGCCTTAATGATGGGCAAAGCACCGTTACCGCTGTTTTGTTGCTATTAACACGTCATGTTTTCAATCCAATGTAATTTTATTTGAATTAAGTGGACGTGCATCAGTGTCCTGTTCATTCAAACAACATACTTACTTAAGATGACTGCCATGGGGATGGAAGACGGTGCTCCATGAAAAGCTCCTCTTCCATTTACAAAGCGGCCTAGGAGGCTGAAGTGGTGGCAGCACTTCCGCCACAGGAATCAGGTAAGTGGGGTCAGTGATGGGGAGGGACGGGACCGAAACTGGAGGGAGGGAGAAGATGAGGGTGTGACAAATTGACTTCTGCCATACAGGAATACAAGGATGAATAGAGGCCAAAACACCCACTCATCCATCACACTTCTACACACCAAGAGCCAACAAAATCATAAAGATAAAACGGGCACAGTCAAGAGATATACCTCCTTAACCTTTAGTAGTAACATGGCTGAGGGAAGGCTATACTCCTAATAGAGTTATGAATGTGATTCAGTAGCAACCCAAACATCCAAGTATACAGTCCAAAATAAAGGAATGTCCAATCATTTTTCTATAAAAATAGATGCTTTAATCAGATACACCATGTACAATAGTAACTAACTAGAAAACACTGCAAAAATGCATCCCTGTAGAAGAAGAAAAAGAATATGCACAGATAGAATAGATGCAGCACCCTCGGTGATGGGACAGGAGGGGGGGGGCATTCAAAAGACCACAATGTTCAAAAGGATACTTCTTCAAGTTACAAAACAAGATTAGAAAGACATAGCGAGTCTGTAAAGCTATCCCTACATATTATCCTCACCAAAAATATCACCATACGTATGGTTGTTTGTCTCGCCATAGGCGATATTTTTGGGGGGGATCATTTGTGGGAGAGGGTGTTGCAGGGGTGTCCCCTGCACATTTAAAAATAATACAGGGGTTGCGGGGGTGTCCCCCGCAGGGTCCATGACTCAATATCGGTGCAAAAATATGGTACTATTTTTGTATTGCAATATTTTTGCGGGGATATTAACACATGGAACCGTCTGTAGGGCCAAAAGATGGACTAGTGGCATATAACAGTCAATAATACCCTCTGCAATTGTCTTGGGTGTTCGACCACTTTGAACCAGGCTTCTCGTTGCTGACTGCAGTATCAGCTTTAGTCGCATATGCGGCAGTCATGATGGTCCAGTGGCAAGCTGGCATAGAGGCAGGGTCGAACTGAAGGGAAGCTGCGGTCTCGAAGCATCTACCAGAGCTGTGTGGTTTGGTGATTACCAGGTCTGGTTTGGCAGTCTAGATATCTACGGTGGTCGAGTTGGTACCAAGAAGCGCCAGCGAGTCGGTTTGATGCAAAGGCTTAGAGGTTGCGGTTCGGGAACACCAAGGTCGGGTCAATCGACCCACAGAAGAGGCACTGAAGAATCTGGCATTTCAGGTGGCAACTCAAACAAGGCAAGACAGCTTTACTCCGTAGTTCGAGCCGGGTAACAACATGCTTTTGCTGCCATGTTATGGCAGTGCATGGAATCGTACAGCAGACAGCGGTTCAGAGAACAATGGACGCCAAAGTGCAGCGTTGAAGGGTCCTGCTGGATCACTCAGTGTCAAGAAACGCTCGAATCACAGCTCATAGCGGGTCATCATCAACTACACTGATATTGACTGTTCTGGCTTCCAGGTGCTGTGAATCCAACTTCAGGGTGTCAGCGGCCAATGTCAATCTGTTTCTCAGGCTGCCAAACATGTGGGAGGTTGGCACACACCTTTGGTGGACCTGCAGCATGGTGAGGTACTAGCAACAGGGTGGGGGGCTGAGAGGCAGACGTATGGTCCAGCAGTAGAATTCACAGCATTCATAACAATACCAATTGCATAAATATCCGTAACTGCAACTTAAGGACAATAAACAAATGTTACAGTTGATAAATGTTCCCAAACATATTTAAGAATGTTTGTACGAACCTGTCAATAGGGCAAGCAGGAATGAAGCAGAGCAATGGAGCATGAATGGATGCTTGAAGAATCAGGAGGCTCAGGCCAAAAGTTCATCCAGAATAGTTTCTGCTCTGTAAGAATGAGGCATTGCTTGAAAGAGTCATCGGTCACCAAGCAAGAATCGTTGATCTCTCTTTCCACTGCCTTTATGTTCCCTACCCGAAAATGCATTACACAGGCTCTCAGCTATAAGTTGTGCTCTTCTTACTTGGAAATGAACCCTTTCTTGGGTATAGAAAGGGCATTTCTGTTCACAACTCTTCTAATTCAGGTTTCTTTCAGACTTTTCATACTCTCAAAGTGTGGTTTTGGCAACAATAACTTACCTAATCACAAACTCCCTTAACCGGTCCTTGTGAGGACAGTATGGGGCATTGCAGTCAAAGGATCCGCTTAATATGTGTTCCATACAGTTTGGTCCATCTACCCAAAACAGTGCCAACGAAATGCATCCCATAAGACACGAATTAGTGCTGCACCTTGCTCATTAAAAGGCCAGCATGTAGCATGTAACATCTCCTTTCTGCCTACGTCTATACAGTTGCACGGGTGTCGGATTTGTGTGAGAAAATATGTTTAAAGGACTGTAAAGTAGAGATCGATAAACAGATGTCAAATGTAAATGTTATTATGCGATTTGCATCTTCCTCGCCTATTTCTTTTCCCAGTTCATTTTCCCATTATTGTACCAAATTGATAACTGCTCAATTGCTACTGATCTTCGTTATGGTAATGCAGAGTCTATTTGGTTGTTTCCAATGTGGGGATGGCTCGTTCACCCACCGCTGGGTTTAAACTCAGTTCCATACATGTCTTATGAAGGTACTACCTTTTTTTGTCCTGATTTGCCGAACCTATATTTAAAAGGTTAACTATGGATAAATCCGCCCATTCAACCGGAGCTACTGATGGCATACACCTTTGCATCACAGATCGCCACTTTATTCTTTTTACCGTTTATTTTAAAGATTTGTTTTGTTCCAAGCAGAAATTAACGCACAGCATCGATCAGCTTGCAGTGATCGTGTCTAATGCATCATGCCACATCAGAATACAACCCTGTGTCACTCGGGTAGTAGTTGCAAGACCCAGTGATGCAGCAGCACACATCCCCCTCCAAATAGTGATGGTTTCATGTTCAAGTTCTTCAAGGTACCATTGTTAATGTTCATCAATTTGTTCCATTTCACAGAATGCAGCCAGTTGGATGGCTGACTTACACAAGAGGCAGAGTTATAGGCAACAGGGCCTGGAAACCGGCAGACGCCTTTATCGCTGGAACTTTCAAGACTGCCCTTGCATATTAGCGTTGCTCACTTAACCCATAACAACATGCCTATTTCTCTGTGGAGGCTAGAGTCATTTATTATTATTTATTTTTTTTGCAGAGCTTACAGAGAATGGACATGAACATATAAGGAATTTGTGATAAAAAATAATTTCCCCCAGAATGTCAAAGGTAAACAAGTTACCAAGCAAAAGCGTTGTAATCACTGCACAAGCCTAGCATACGCCTGCCTTTCAGAGGACTCTCTAAAGTATTATTCATTAGTAGACTCTAACATTGGCACTTGGTGCCTGGATGTGAAGCGATGTTTATTTTTCCGCATATCAGGCAAGCAGCAGGTGTCAAGTCCTAAACATTAAAGTGAGGGGACTCATCAACAAACGTAATGGGGTGAGACGTCACCGGAAATTAGCATATCAAGGTGAAATATGCACATTTCAGTAAATTGGCTTTGCATAGCCAACCGAATTGCACAGGACGAATGGCATTTGCATTTCATAAAATCAAGACGCACAAAAAACCACGAGAGGATTTTTCTTCCAATAGTGTTTTTGAAAAAAATAAAAGGTGTGCATGTTTTAAACTCCAAGAACCAATACAAATATTTTCCCTCGAACTTACAGTACAGAACCGAAATGGGACATTTCACCTTTAGTTGTATGTCATTTTTCATCAGGTTATATACTGCAGTAATGAAGTATCTGGCCTGCAAACCTGAGAACTGTGGTTCGAGCCCCGAGGTCGGCTTTAATTCATACATTCAATGAGGCCATTCAATGTTTCTCATTTTAGCTGAGGGGAACTGAGTCCACCCTCTGAAAAATGAGGGTCCACTCTGTCCACACACGTGTACCCTCGACTTCAGCCCTGGCAAGCAGAACCGTAGTGCCTGGTTTATCATGCATCGTGGACAGAGAAGCTAGTTACACTAGGACCACATGCATCCGTGCATGGAGACATGAATAAGCACATTTTACCACATATCTTCTTCCTCAGCACAAGGCACAGTGGTAGAACTGTACAATAAAAAGTAGTGGGACTGTGACCCCGGCGTTGGCAGGAAGGGAGCAACATGCAACACACACATTTTTCCGAGGTTGCGTCCATGCTGGTTGACAACCAATCAATGTGAAACAGATTGTTTTCAGTTCAGCCATAACTGCTGTTGGATGTTAAAGTAGAGAAGTGTTATTAAACTTGACATAGAACAGTTCCAGAATGGTTAAAACGTTACAAAAAGTAGTGGAAGTGTTAACAGTAAAACATCAAACTAGTGGAACGCCACTCCCCACCGTTCCCGCTCACTTTGACTACTAACAATGTATCAGACCAAGGGCAATTCCCTTAAAACATATCCTGTTTGTTCCAAAGGTCACACCCACACTCTTCCACAAGCTAGAAATATAAATTGAAATAATAAAACAACAGAAGGCATGGCCCATTTTTCCCAACGTGGTTACTTCATGATCAATGGAGCGCAATAGTTCAGCTTTAAAGCCAAGTTTGCTAAAGGGCAGATAGCGAAACTGACAACCAGATGGATGAAGCCAGTCACTTAAGGGGAAGGATCACCCAAACGTGGACATGCCCACCCTACCCCCGCTGACTACGACAATGCTGTACGTGCCAACGATCCAAAGCTGCATACAAAAAATGAAAGGAGTGGTAGCAGACAGTTTTTTACAGAAACTGACAGTTCTAAGCAGAAACAATAAGCCCACGACAAGCGTATGGAGTTGTAAAAGTGTGGTGGGGAATTGCGGCCTTGCATTATCACTGGCGCCTTTATATGAAGTCTTCCAGTCCCTGCTGACGTTTCCTTTCATTTCCAGATGGTGTTGTCTAGTGCAAACATGTCGGTGTTTTCCTTTGCCATTTGAGCCCAGTTCCACGATACCCTTTGTTCTAGCAAATGGATGCTTTGTCCTCGCAGACGCATGGGAGGCAGAAGAGGGTTGTACAGTAAGCGAATCGCTGCTGTCAGCAGACCCTCTTTCAAAGCGAAGTGAACTATCCAGTTCATGCACGAAATCCAAAGCAGTTCGTTTTATGGATCGAGACTGAAAGGAACGGCAGATGCGCGTTTAATACGTTTAATTAAGCACCGCCAGCGTATCAGGAACGGGGGCGTTAACTGCAGGGGAATGAGTGGCTCGATTTTCGGTTTGCATTTCAAGCACTGAGCAATCGGAAATTCTCATTTCCCTATATGTACAATCTTACCAACTAACTCTTAAAGCACGCAGGCTCCCTCAGACAGATAGTTTTTTGAGAGCACTGACAATCTACCAAGGACAGCGTGTCACCACTACAACAAATGCGAATCTAAGGAACCACGAGGAAAGCAAGCCTGTTCAGCAGGCATGCCCTACAAAATGAATAAGGACGTTAAGTCTAGTGGGGACGTGTAACCCAGTACAGGAATAAGAGGTCTGCTCATGCGAGGCTAGAGTAGGGCATCCGGCCCTGGTTATATTCACATGTATAACCAGGGCCTGGCTGATTTCTGCAAGCTCTGTCACCAGCTTTGACACACTCCTACCTGACGGTTACAAGATCCTCTCCGTGCCCAGGCCCAACCGTGCTGGGGGTGTGTGTGGCCCTTATCTTCCCTGAGTGGATTCCTGCCACTGTCACGCCTACGCAGACCTACTCCTCTTTTGAATGCCTTGTATGTCGACCCTCTCTCTCTCCAAGCCATTCCCTTACCGTGGCTACTATCTATCGGCCTCCTGGTCAAATTTCCTCCATCCTCTCCGAGTGGGCAGACCTCTCCTCCTCACTCCTGTCCTCAACCACTCAACTCCGCTTTCTTGGTGACTTCAAGATCCACCTGGATGCCTCCTGTCCTCCCTCTGGCACACCCTTGATGCTCTGATCTCTTCTGACCTTCCCCTCTCTGTCCCTCTCTCCACTCCTCTCTCCTGGAGTGATCACTTTCTCCTATCCTCCCACCTCAACTTCCCTACCCCACAGGCAAAGCCACCCTCATCACTGCCACCCTCCTTCTCGGTCATCCGACCCATGAAGCGCGTGTCAGTTGAGGCTTTCGCTTCCACCTTCTCTCCCCCACCTCCCCCTTCGGCTGACTCCCACCCTGACACAGCCCTCTCCTCTCTCCACTCTGCTATATCTGATACTCTTGATATCCTTGCCCCTGTCATGAGAATCTGCCTGAAGCCCAAAGCCAAATGTAACTCCTGGTATGACTCGGATCTCATCACCCTTAAACGCAAGTGCAGGGTGGCAGAGAGGAAATGGCGTGCTTAATGTTCATCCTCTGATAAACTGGCCTGCCGCCTGCTCCAAAGGCAATACCGGCTCTCTGTTCTCACCAAGAAGAGAGCCCTTATACAAGCCTGCATCTCTGCGGAATCTAACAATTTGGCCAAACTCTTCAAAATCTGCAAGGAGCTGGCCAACCCTGCTGCAGTCTCTACCTTTCCTGTCCCCTCGCAGGCCCTCTGCATGGCAATGGCCTCTCACTTCATCTCAAAAACTCAGGACATCCTGTCCTCACTCTCCTCCTATCACCGCCCCCCTCTATCCACTGCTCTTCCTCAGGCCCTTCTGTAGCCTCCCCGCCTCCCTCCTTCTCTGCCTTTCCCCTTTTTTCTGCTGACGAGGTTTCGAGACAAGTCCGATCTATGAAAGTATTGTCTAAACAGGTCCACCCCTGTTCCTCCAAAACTATCAAGGACCACATCGACTCCTTGGATTCTGCCCTGGCTGACTCCTGCAATCACTCCTTCGCCTCTGAGTCTTCCCATCCCCCCTCAAGCACTCCCCTGTGCACCCCCTTCTTAAGAAACTCTCTTCCGACTCCTCCTGCCCGGCTAACTATCGCCCAATCTCTATCACTCCCTTCCTGGGCAAGCTCCTGAAGAAACTGGCCATCTCCCAGCTTAATCTCCATGCTGAATCTGTTGGTAGTCTTCATGACCATCAGTCTGGCTTCAGAGCTGCCAGAAGCAGAGAAACTCCTCTCCTGAACATCCGTGAGGACCTGCTCTCTAACCTTCACTCTAACACCCCATGTGTTCTCATTTTGCTCGATCTCTCTTCTGCCTTTGATACTGTCAACCACATCATCCTGCTCAACCGTCTCCATGATAACCTGGGTATCACTGGTCAGGCTCTGGCTTGGCTGACCTCTTTCCTCTCCAATCAACCCTCCCAGGTCCAACTGGGGTCCTTCCTCTGACATCTTTTTCTCTACCTGTGGTGTCCCCCAGGGATCTAACCTCTCTCCCTGGCTGTTCAACCAGTATCTGGCACTTCTTGCCCACTGCATCACCGCTCTCTGCCCCAACTTTCAGTGCTATGCGGATGATACCCAGCTCATTTTCAGGCTACCCTCGGGCTCCTCTTCCCCTTCCCTCATCTCGGATTGTCTTTCTGCTATCCATGAATGGTGTGCTGCCAACGACCTCTGCCTTAATGCCAGTAAGACTGAGATTTTCCTCATCAGCACACCCACTCCCTCCTTCCCTGCAGCTCTCTGACTGGCCTCTCTTGGCCCTCTTCCTGCTCCTACATACAAGGCAAAAAATCTCAGGGTCATCTTCGACTCCACACTCTCTTTCTCTCCTCACATATCTGAAGTCTCTTAGAAGTCACACTACCAGCTACACCTCCTCAGAGGTATCCTTCCTTTCCTCTCCTTCCCCCGGAAGCTCAGTGTCTCTAGAGCCCTGGTTCTCTCGAAGCTGGACTACTGTAAATCTGCCTTTCTCTACTCTCTCCCCTTTGCAACTCATCCAGAACAGGACTGCGAGACTTGTCCTTGGCCTCAAGCCCAGGGACCGTATCTCTCCAGGACTGAAATCACTACACTGGCTCCCAGTGACTGCGAGGATTAAGTTCAAAACCCTCTGCATTGTCCACAAGGCCTACTGGGGCCTGGGGCCTGAATACCTTCAACTCTGTCATCTTAAATATCTTCCTTCTCAAGCTCGTCGCTAATCCACCTCCAACTCCCTCAGGGTCAGCCGCTTCTCCAAGCAACGAGTTGGGGGCAGATCTCTCTCCGCAGCAGGGGCCTCCCTCTGGAACAGCCTTCCTGCCTCCCTGAAACTTGAGGAGAACCATCTCCGGTTCTGGAAGCACCTCAATACCGTCCTCTTCACCTCTGCTTTCTCTCCCCCTCTCCCCTGCTAAAATCACTGAAACTGCACTGAATCTGCAATCGGGCCACTCACCGATTTCGGTCCTTGCCCAGCCACTCTACCCTGCACTGCCTCCTTGGCAACCCCTGCACTGCGGGACTGTCTCTGTATCCCTACAGCCCCTCCTCCCAGCACTTGTCTGCACTTACCTTGCACTTGCCACCAGCTGGCCCTTATTATTTATCATATATTCTACTAACCCTGTACTGCACTTTCCTTATTATTTATCTTGCATTCTACTAATCCTGTACTGCACTCTCCCCTCTCCCTTTCCCCCTGCACTTTTCCCTTCCCCTCTACCCTGCACTTGCGCGATCTGAATGACACCAGGCCTAGTAGGATTGTTGTCTGTCTCCCCTTGTCCCCCCCCTGCCTCGTCGCACCTTGAAACACTTGTGTATAGCCGCGTTACAAATGCCATATCACATCATATCATTCTGGAACTTGTAGTTTAGTTGTTCCCATTTAAACTTCAGGATTGTAGTTTAATTGATCCCATTTAAAGCACAATAGGTCTAGAGACAACATACATGCAACTAAAGACTGCATGTTTAATTTGGAGGCATAACATAATACATACACAGTATAGCAAATGGGATGGCCATGTATAACCAAACAGAGATATTTGCAGCTATTAATGTGATGCATGACTTACCTGTGCAGGAGAAATCATCCACTCGGATATAGCCAGCAGCACAGTCACAGCGGTAGGATCCTGGCAGGTTAGCGCAGGCGGTGTTTGCTTGACAGAAATGCATCTGTGCCGCGCACTCATCAATGTCTGAAGGGAGAAGCAGTGTGGATATGATTAGCACAGAAAAAAAAAAACTGCTAATCTTAATACACAAGTGGTAGGGCAAGATTCACTGCAGTCACACGTTAACCAGGGATTTGCCTTTGATTGCAGGCGCCATGTTGTTGAATCTTTTTATCGACCTAAAACACTTGGTTCTGCAACATGCAGAAAATATGTAACACCACAAGTGTTGACCTGAGTGCTAAGGCGTTTCCTCCATTTACTTGTATATTATCCCCCAGAGAAACGCCTAATGACTTCATTGCTTGTGGTTTAAGAAATTGTCCTTGTGCTCCTCTGGATGCATGTTCTTGGTGGATGCACAAGACAAGTCTGCCAGATGTACACCAAGCCTGCAGCACATAAGTAGCAGTGCCCTCTCATACAGAGGTTGCCACCAACAATAAGGACGTGTGCTATTGTTCCAAACATCAGACTCAACCTGCCACGTCTCTATAACCTCTCAGGCCCCTATTCTCATCCAGGTGTTAGTACCGAAAAGGACGTTAAAACGCTTAACGACCTTTTCGGTACTTAAGACCACACCACATTATCTTTACATTCATAAACACATCTGTAATTGTCTTTGCTCTGGCTATTGTCATGTGTGAACCACAGAACTGAACTATGGTATGTGTTGGCTACTTTAAAACTTTAGATCGTCTTACTGATGCATTTTTAAATATGTTAATGTGCGTGCCTATTTACGACTATTGTTTTTAAACATGTATAGCCTCACTGAAACCTACCCAAAATATGCCTGGCTGATATGCAAAGAAAGCTTGACAGCGTGTGCCTGCTTAGAATGTATTCACATAATATTCAACATTGCCTGCCTAGGCATGCTGATGCTGCTTTATTACTTTTAAGGTGGTGCTTGTTTGTGATCCCCTTTACCTCTGCTTCATTCTCGGTATAATGGGGGTCAGTGACTTGGGGTATACTTCAGTAACCTTCTTCAAATGTAGGTTAAATGTATTCACAAATCTTCAAAGAGAAGTTGGTATATTCACGTTATAGATCTTGCCAAACGTGTTTTCTGATTTATTTAATGTTTAATGTAATACTGTGCATTTGAGAATATTATGCATATATGATAGTATACATCATGAGCGGCAAATCATGTATCTAAAACATTAAGCTTCAGAACAAATTTTGAAAAGTACATTGAAAATGCATTCTAAATCATGATAACGTGTATCTACAATAATGCATTAGTATTTTCAAGTGGATATGTAGTATTCTATTTGCACAATATGCAGCATGTCATACATTTTGCACCATAAAGCATGTTTCCATTCAGTGCAAATCACTAGGATATTACCACATGAATACAATTGTGTATTTGTGTTTATGTGTCTAATGAAGCAGAGGTAACCATGTGTTTCATTTGTTGTGTGTGTTGTGTATTTCGAACATAGCTTCTCACATACCTCATATAGAAAGTAATAGGTTAATCCTCTTTCCGACATCTTTATGTTCCTATCCTTGGAGCTTTCTTTGGACATACATCTGGATATCTATCAATTATGTATTATCCTTTGTCAAGTGATCCACTGTAATCATCGTTCAAACAAAAGCTTGACAACATCCATCAACTTAAGCAATGGCTGTCACTCATCCAAGCCTGGATTCCAAACGCCTACCTGAAGCTCAACCTACAAAGTCCACAATTGGGTTACAGACATGAACATTAATGTATACACACCTTAACTCTTCCTCAGTGTAGAATCTCTTTGCTCTACTATTAACTATGACCTTTTATTTAAAGAACATATCACCAAGAACATCCAACCACCATGGTGCCAGTTTGCGCTCCTCTGCAAAGCTAATTCTCTCCTCCATGCCCTGAGTTTCAGAACAGTTGTCAAACCCCTGGCCATCTCCACACCTTGAAGATGGCAATACCCTAATAACAGGAGCCCCAGATGCCACTCTGACCCCTCTGAATGCTGCGAGAGTGCTGCAGCCTGCCTCATTACAGGACTAAGAGTTAAACCACATCACCCTCATCTTCAAGGGGCCTGCTTGGCTATCCCTTGAAACATGCATTATGTTCAAGACTGCCTGCATGTCCTACAAAATAGTCACAACAAAAACACGCCACTCTATTGGCTGTGAAACTCAACATGTTCCACAACATCTTAAGCCACAATATTTCCAGGCCGGAAACAAAGAACTGCAAAATGGGTAAAATCAGGAAAGAAGTTTTCCCTGCTATGATATGATATGATATGACATTTATAACACACCTATACACAAGTGTTTCAAGGCGTGAAAAATATACCAATGTAATATACCCTGTCTTCGGAAGAATATACCAACGCAGATGAGTCTAGATCCCTTCACCATATACTTCACAACAAACTTGAACCCCCTCACCCTTTAAAGACCATCTCATCAATCACTGATCACTCCACTGAACTCTTTCTCATCCTCCATAATTCCTCCTCACTTTCTGCCCCTACACCCCCAGTTCCATTGCAACCCTTGCAATCTATGTATTACCTCTGGGGACCTAACCTCGTTACAGTGCTCAGTTGCTTAACAGCTCGGTGTGAACTTTCTGCACCCCATACATACATACAAAGGCTATGCTCTTCTATTATCATGCCTTTTCTTGGTTGACATACACTTATTTTAATGATTTATTTTAGTCAAGAAAGTACATGATCCTCTTGCATCGTTCTGCAAGTTGGAGATGTCACAAAACTAACTGAAATCTGTTAAAACGGTCTGACACTAGTGTCAATCTATAAATACCCTTACCAATCAGATGGTTTGGAGGTGAAACAAGTTTGTTTTATTTATTTATTTATTTATTGTTATACTTGATAACACGCCAAATCGCCCGCAGTACTCACGGCGCACACCAAACAATACAAGACAAGAACAATCAGAGAAAACAAATAAGGTCAGAGAGCAAGGAAGATAGTTGGTCATCGAATTGTCATAGGCCAACAGAATGATGTGGCAGACAGTTGGTTATTGTCTGTCTGAACCAGGGGTCAAGTCCTAAACATTTAAGTGGGGGGACTCATCAACAAACGCAATGGGATGTGATGTAGCCAGAAATTAGCATATCAAGGCGAAATATGCACATTTCATTAAATTGGCTTTGCAAAACCACCCAAATTGCAAAGGACGAATGAAATTTGCCTTTCAAAATCAACACGCACACATAACCAAGAACGGATATTTTCTTCCAATAGTGTGCATGTTTTAAACGCCAAAAACCAATGCACATGTTTTCCCTGGAACTTGCAGTACCGAAATGAGACATTTCAACTTTAGTTGATTGTTATTTTTCATCAGGTTATATAGTGCAGTGGTGAAGTGTCCGGCCTTCAAACCAGACTGCGGTTTGATCTCCGAGATCGGCTATAATTCGTGAATTCAAAGATGACATTCAATGGTTCTCATTTTCGCTGGTGGGGGACTTAGTCCACCCTCTGAAAAAAGTGGATGGACTCCGTCCACCCGCCTGATCCCTTGATTTGAGCCCTGGTCTGAACCTAGGTCCAAGCATTGTGATGGTGAAAACTGTGCAGCCCAATAAATATCAACACAGATGCTCATTAAAAAATAAGTTTTATTATCTGATAAATAAAGCAATATGTACTAATGGCGATGACAACTAATGTTCATTTTCTGCAGGATATCAGCACGATAAACTAGGAAAATGTCAAAAGAAGTTTGTAAGAGGGTTGTGTATGTCTAAAATACAGCCAAATTAGTTTGAAAATGCTGACTGGTGCGCAAAAAAAAGGAATAGAAATATTGTTAAGTACATTTCTCCCGAAAGGAAAAAAGAGGCTATTCATACACTATATTTTAAAAAAGATAGATGCATACAGGACAAAAGAGACAGTTTGTTCCTAATTAGCTATATATCTATTGCAGTTCTGCTTACAACAGATTAGAAAGTATATTTCACCTTGAAGGGTTAAAGTAGCATTAGGGGTTACCAAAGACTTTCATTTAGCTATGTACTGTCTCAAATCAGGTGGCGCTCTGCTACCTTCATGTCAACTCAATCGAATACAATTTTTATGGTGCCATTTTAGGGAAAACACAGAATACTACATTTTACATTTAATTTAAAAATGGAAAGGGATTGGTTTCATGACAAAAGGCCAGCACACCCTTAGAATTCCACAAGAAATCTGGCCTACCGAGAGCTTGTTCATCAAGACATGTTCCACTTAGGTATCCCTATTTGGCTCAAGTAACAATTCTTGTGATCCATAATTTGATCATGACATTTAGGGCCTGATTTACAGAAAGTTTTGCGCAGCGCAAAAGCACTTTGCAGGAAAAAATGGCACTATGCAGCGCGCAAAACTATATCCACTGATTTACAGATTGGCCTCTGCGCAGGTTCCCAGCTGTATGCGCCATGTCTACGCGCCCTTCGCAATATTTGAGGGGATGGCCAGTGGAAAGACCAAGAAGGGGGAGGAATATGCAAACGTCCTCATTAAAGCAGAGGAATGAGGGATAACCTGGGTGTGGGGAGGGTGGCACTGTGCAATTGTACAAACATGCCCCCTGAAGTGCAAACAAATGTGTCTTTACAGATTCACTTGGGCATCTGCGCAAACTAAAAAGGAATCGCATTTTACTGCCGCCAGTCACCCGCCACAAAGTGAGACAGCGCCATGCATTCCCAGGTTTAAAAACCGCCCTGCAGTCCTAGAGATAGTTGCGACCATGCCCGTTCCTGCATTGCTCACATATCTACTGCTTTATGGAAGGAGGAGGGCCAGAATCTCCCATACACGGACAATGATATTCAGCATGCCTGATGAGGAAGAATATGACACATACCGCTTCCCCCCACATGTCATCCTTGTATTGGTCAGGGAGTGGGAGAATGACCTGGTGTCCCCACCTATGTGCTCATGGCTAATACCAGCCTTGGTAAGTCCTTATTGCCCTTCACTTCCTGGGGACTTGCACATTTCATCAGACCACAGCCATTGGCGGGGGTATCTCACAGCCTACACAATCACACTGCCTCAAACAGGTCCTAAGCCACATCATAGCACATATGTACAGCCACATAGAAATGCAATGCAAGGTACAAGCAATGCAAAGAGTGTCACAAGAATTCTATGCAATTTCCCAGTTCCCACAGGTACATGGGGCAATTTACTGCACACATGTTGCAATACAACCTCCAAGAGCCAAAGATCATATATATCGGAATGAAAACAATTGGCATCCACTGAACATGCAGGACATCTTGTGATGCAAAGGGTCATATCATGCATGTGAACGAAAACTAACCTGGATGCACATATTACGACATTCCCTCATCCACCAGTGACAGGCATTGGGAACATTCGGCAACAAGTCACTCATTGGTGAGTATCAGCCTGCACATACACCAAAACACACTGATTGGGGGGTCACATCCAATGCAAACCACTATAAAATTACATACTATAAAAAGTGATTATCACCATTTACAGGGGACAGTCCTTACCCGCTATTACCATTCCTGATGATGACTATCCGAAATGCCAACGCACCAGCGGAGGCCTGCTACAATGCAACCCGCATTGCCACCAAAAGCACAGCCGAGCGCACATTTGGAGAGCTAAAATCACGGCTTTACTGCCTGGACCATTCAGGGGGAGTATTGTTGTATGCACCAGCTGTTTCATGTAAAATCAAACTGGCATGTTACAATTTGCATAATATAGCCACACATCGTGGCATACCAACAGAGGTTCATGAGGGGTTGCATCCCCAGCCACAGGCAGTACCCATACCATTAGCAGGCCAACGGGTGAGGGGTCAGCACATATGCAATCAGCTTTTCCAGACACACTTCACTTGAATGACATCCAGTGTGAAAGTCCCACCATAGTCACATCCCTGGTGGCCTTTGATGATGGCAAGTACATTTGGGCCATAAACAACATCCTGAAGTAGCAGTCCAGGGTGGCCATGTTGTGTGTGGCTCATACTCTAAAATCACACATACCCCCCATCTACATCCTTCACATGAAAATCTGAAAACATGGGCAGACTCATCAGTATGACATATTGCATTTCCCAAGTCACTCACAGATAACAGGGTCACTTGGCTACACTGATCAACTAATAAAGTAACATGGACATGACCCATTGAACAATATCAAACAAAGAGCATGGCACACCATCCCATATTGAACAGCATCCCTTACCCTTTAATAAAGCACAAACCCTCATTTCATACATTCTAATTGACTGATTGTCTCCCTGATAATAAGCATGTATTATTTAAATGCCACTGAAAGCGGACTCCCTCCCCTAGTTGAGGGACCACAGGAATTGGCAGGGTGGGAGGCACCAGGGCAGCCTCTCAAGACTGGCTGGGGCTGCATGAAGCCTGCTTCCGTCAAAACAATGCAGGCGTAGCGGGTGGCCATCATCCTGGGTAGGCCGGGGTCCAAATGCAGGGTTACGTAACTACAGGTGCCTCCATGGCACCCTCTCAGGGGCCACTCATAGGGCAGTCGGCGCCTGGAGCCACAGTGCTGGGGGGAAATACCCTATCAGGGCAGTGGGCTGCAGGGCCAGGGAGCATTGCCCCGGTAGGTGATCCGCATGGCACGGGACAGGGAATTAGCACACAGGTTGGACTTGGCCCGGCAGTGCATAATCAACCAGTCCAGTTTGGGATGGGGAGCATCCGGGGTCTGAGGCCCCCTAGGGGCAGGACACAATAATACCACAGCGGGGGCAGACATAGCAGGTCCAAGTCAGCCTAGCATATCAGCAGCACTGGGAGCAGGCTCAATAGGGGTGCAAGGATGTGGGGTGCTTACTCCTGCATGCACCTTGATAGGGGAAGCGTGGGCTCTCCGGCCTCCATCACCAATCCATCATGTATGCTCACATGTATGCTCACATAGGATCAGAATACAAAGGGGGAGGCAAGGTAAAAGTAGGTGAAATATGTGACACACACAGATGCACTAGCCATCAATGGATTCACCAAAATAGGGTTCCTGTTAATCACCCTCATTGCCCTGCACCCCCACCCTTTGCAAGCCTGTACACTATTTCTAATCCAGCAGCATTTCCTACAAGGAAGTCAGTCTGCGGCCATACTAACTGGCCCACTACATACACTGCATGTCAGTGGGCTCATCACAGACCAGCATTGTACAATATCAGCATAACACAACTATACTGGAACATAAATGTGAAAGGAACCAGACAGACCTTGGCTGGCTATGTCTCATTGCCTGTGTTTTTCGTACCCCAAGACACTGTACAGTCATGGTCACAGTCTGTACTACAGCAACTGAGTCACACTTGCAGTCCAGATATTACACATGACCCCAGACTCCATACACCTTCCACTCCCAACCCTACCTGAGACAGTGTGAGCTGCTACCTTTAGCAACCTCCCCTAGCTGTTAGTACATACCTTGATGATAATACATGGGCCATCCCTCCCCTTGAAACATCACCCCTCAAGTGTACGCCTGGTACCCTAAGCATTTCCAACTCCCTCTGATCATGATTTACTCAATAGCTCTCAGTATGCTGTGTAGACACACATGGAACATCAAAATATATAAACCTGATGCAAGCACACACACCTTGAGAAATGAAGTAATTAGCCAAAATAATCGGCGCAGCTCTCACTGTGCACATTGCATCAGACACTCACAAATTGTCAGCTTGCATTGGCACTTCTCCATAAAAATACAGAATAGCTCACAAATCATTATTAACATGCAAACATGTGAAAAGTCAAAATACTTCTGCTGCATGTTACATCAAACGCCCCTTTATGTGTAAGTTGAGACTCAGGTGTATAGGATGCACTTGCATGAATGTTAGACAGAATTGCATGCAGTTCCTGTCTGGGACCACCACATACAATTAGGGCTACAGGTGTAAGCACAAAACAACCTTTGGTATACGTCTGTACTACACAGTTTAGTGGTCGCAGGGCTGAGCAGTCAGGCTTTTCTCAAGAGGGAATGTGAGCAGTGCATTCTTTTTTACTTCTGGGGGTGTTTTTTCAGTGTTTTGAAAACGTTTCAGGATCTGTGTTTATGCCGTTTGCCCACTTCAAAAAATCGTGGATAACAGTTTATTCCAGTGTAAACACACAAAAATTATTTTATTGTTTCATTGTGTGCATAGACCAAGATGTTATGAACACTTTCCGGATAATAAAGATGAATGGGTTCATCCAGTAATATCTAACATTTCTACAAGACAAAATGATTGTAGTAAATTATGCAATACTTTTTTAGGGACTCTTTGCCCATCCTTGCCCTTTCATTTCTTCCCATTAAGACTTTGGCCCTCATTACAACTCCGGCGCTAAACCATGGCGCTATTAGCACCATGGTTGGTGCCGGTGTTGTAACGAGTCCGCCATGGTGAAATGGGGAAATACCGCCCCATTTCAAGGTTGGCGGGGCGGTATTTCCCCATTTCACCATGGCCCTTCCCCATTCCCATTTTCGCCCCATAGGGCTCAATGGGACTGGGGAAGGCGCTGAGTACGGTACCGCAAATTGCGGTACCGTAATTAGCACCGAGGTTCCTTTGTGGCACCCTACTTTAACAGCTTTTAAAACCAGCCGTTAAGGTCGGGTCCCGCAAAGGGACCTCGTAATCAGGCGTTAAGGGTTTAACGGCACCGACACCTTTTACGGCGCCGTTAAACCCTTAACGCCACGGTCGTAATGACCCCCTTTGATTTGTAAAAACGACCTTTCCACATTGTACAGACTTCTAATTTCATAGCATGATAAAAGGATTTGCTGCAGAGCACTCACTTTGGTGAAGATAAGGATTATTTTGACTGTCAAAATGAATAAACTCCAAGCAGATAATAACTATTTATCAAGTGCTGCTTACTACAAAATGAGAAGGGAGTTTCATTAATGTACCCCTGAGGCTTGATTGGAGGGGGTGAGCAGGCCAGAACTGTTGGCCTGGTGTGGGAATATCCAGGGATCCTATAGCAGAATTGTTCAAAGGCAACTCAGCAGGTTAGGTGATTGTTGCTGAGATGATATATGTTTATACCTTCCTGTAAATCATATGGCTTTTTTCCTATTCCTGCTGCAACATGTGCTGTAAAACGTTATTTTTTTACTGGGGATGAGCATGGCTCTCTCGCCTGCACTCGTGTGGTAACTTTTGTCCCCATAGTGAAAACAGGAAAGCCTAATTACATACACTTGGTAGACAGTGTAAAAAGTTTCAGTACACCAGGATAGTTAAATTCAAGTCAATATGCCAGGCCAAAGTTAATGGGCTAGTGTTCTGGATAGGAAAGATCAGTTCTGGTATCAAACGGTAAAGCCTTTGCAAAAGTTCTTAGAAGTAGTTTCTGGTCACAAGCTGATTAGGCTTGCAAGTTGGGAAAGTTGCACAAACATTCACTGCGAGTAAGGTTTTCTAAATCGAATGGGCACAGTACCTTAGTTTGAAGAAACAAATGCTGCTGATTTTGTGGTTTCCTGGCAGTTCCTGCAGATCTCACTGTTCCTGAGTCTCAGTCATGGGGACAAGAGGGAGGATGTTCGGGGACTCCTGCACTGCACGGGATTGTCAAAGAAAGCACACAAGATGGAGTCACTTCAGTTTCCAGTAGCTGTAGATTCAAGAACACAAGCTGGTGTCCCTCTCCCTGGTTAATCCTAACCAGCCTTGAGAATGGTATCCAGGTGTCTTATGAGGTTATTGGTCCCACCAACTCAAAGGAAGAAGCCGTCCTTGAAGGAGCTTCTCTGTCAAATAGAGTTTTGGCAATTCGGACCTGCAGCAGGGCTTCACCGGGCAAAACAAGGTCCAGGAGTTGCAGCAGCCGTCCTCCTCCAGCTCCTCTTCGGTTCTTTTGTTCCAGTGGTCGACTCTGCTGTCCAGTCCAGGAGAATTGCCTTTTAAACAGTTTTCTCCCATTCATTCCAGCCTAGCTTTCACTCACCCAGCAGGGTGACTGTCCTTGCCGGACAGCCAGCCACCCAATCATGCCAGAGTGCATTTGGGTCTCCTAGGAGACTAAGCACAGGGAATGTTGGGCACCTCCCTCACTTCCTGCCCTCCCCAGTCACTCAGACACCAGAGGCGGTCTTCAATCCTGAAGCCCGCCAAAGGCACACAAACAAAAGGACCAAACCTGGTTTGGCGCGCAGAGACAAACTCTAGAAGGACCTTTCCAAAAAGAAACAGCGAAAAAAGAAGACACAGACCCGTTTAAACAAAGGGGCTTAAGGCACCCCTCTTGAAAAACATGGCTCCCGCGATTTTTAGCTACCGATGTTCGCGGTCGGGAAAAATCATGGTAGTTTGTTGTAGAACCACTGCCACCAGCCTTTTTAATAAGAAAGGGTAGCATTTGACTGCTATATGTGTATTTAGACACAGGGGATACTAGGTAACACCTCCAGCACTCCATTGTAAAATGGTGAGTGCTGGGTCTATGAATTTGGAAAGACTAGTAAAGTCAATTTCACTTTACATTCTCTGGGAAACAGTAGTTTATCCCAGAGAAGGTATTTAAACCTTTGGGAAGTCTCAAAAGACATCCCTGTGTCACTGCACTGAAGGTGCTGTGTAACACACATGAAAAGATTATGCCTATGGAGTTATCTAAAACCCAATATTCAAAGAACACAAGTGTAAAACATACATCAAAACACATGAAAGAGTGGGAAAAAAGGCTCACACTCTTTCCAGGTAAGAAAATCAAGTCCTCAAAATCTAGCAAAGTTGCCGAGGTTCTCTAAGGTGAAGGGAATTAGCCATTTATGAGAAATCTCCCTAACAATGAACAAATGGCTACTTGACAACAATCATGGCAGGACATGGCATGCAAGGCTCACAGGACACGATAGCTAATAACCTGGCATCAAAGAAGACAGTGTATGTCCTGGCACCAGGAAGATGTGCACATTAACACCTTCAGTGGACAGACTACGACCAGCATGCTGCAGAGGTAAAAACAACGTCCACAACCATGGAAATGTGGCTACTCCCATTTCCATAGTCTGTGACAATCATGCACATTTCACCAGATTGACACTTTCATTAGGACACTACTGGAATACATAGGTCAACAAACATGCAAATGTGTGACCGCGCACTCCCTTACCTCGTGTCACTGCTGTTGAGCTCTGCATCCCTCACCACCTCCATCTAAAACTGTGCCTCCTCATTTGTGCATGGAGGGACAGTGTCCAGCAGAGGGAATGGGGAATTCGATAGCACGAGAGGGATCTGAGTAAATTCACAGGGTCGGTTGGAGCTGACTGTACAAAGTGACCTGAAATGACAACGGATACAGTACAGCGCAAGGACCCGGTCACACATACTATACATATAATGCACATTAGGGGTCAACATAATGTTTACCTGAATGTCTGATCATGACCCTTGTTAAATAAACATGTCAGTCATCCTCACTGAATATGTCAGTATGTACATGCCACCACGAGGATCACTAGCAAAGTCCCATATGAAGTGAACCAACTGCACATAGTGCCCCATGGCAATGTATGTTGAAAAATGAAAAGGAGTCCACCTTGGACAGCAAAAAGAAAAACATAATT
Organism: Ambystoma mexicanum; assembly: GCF_040938575.1. Classification (NCBI taxonomy): domain Eukaryota; kingdom Metazoa; phylum Chordata; class Amphibia; order Caudata; family Ambystomatidae; genus Ambystoma; species Ambystoma mexicanum. The sequence continues at coordinate 611,393,428 of NC_090934.1, read as the reverse complement.
CAGAAATCCATCACTGTACTCATAGTCTGCGGGGAGCATGAAGAATGATTGTGGTATGTTTAGTTTCAAGAGAATATTGGTGTGTTGGGAAATCCAAAGTAGCATCACTTGATAAATGCCTTGCTTATACCCACCCTGTGGAGGATCCTGGGATGGGGGCCATGGTCACACAAGGCCAATGCCTGGTCCTCATTTGCAGCTGCCACACGTGGCCCTGAAGCATGCAACAGTCCACCAATAGCAACTAGGTCCTGATGACTCTCCTTTCACGTCTCCTTCAAGTCCAATTGAATGGCAGCCCTTGCTGCATCCATCTGGATGTTCAGAGTGTCCATCAAGGAGGACCTCTCCAGATGGTGACACTCCCTTGAGGCCTCATCTGATCATTCAGGAGTACGCACAAGTCTGTTATCTCCCGTCTGCCCATGTCCCTTGAGTTTTTCATCTCCTCATGTAGGCATTGCTTCATGGCAGAGATCTCCACGCAATAGTCCAAATTCGGTTCACATTGTGGAATTAGATGTGATGAGATTGTCTACATGTCCCTGCTGATCTCCGGCATGACCGCACCCTGTTGGACAATTTCATGTAGCACCTCCTCGTCCCAGGCAGAGCGTGAAGCAGGCATGCATCCCCCACGTGTGCGTGGACGATGAAACCGCGATGAGGCAGTGCGCCCCTGTCTCTGTGAGTGCACTGGCATGGGCTGCCAGTCTACATGCATCCCACTTCCAGTGCACGCCTCTGTTTCCTCCAGGGTAGGTGTGGGCAACGTTGCTGACACAGTGCTGTCAGAAGAAGCATGGCTCACCACTACCAGGTGCACAGACTCCTGCCTCCCATCAGGCTCAGTATCCTCTAAAATCCCAAGAAGAAAGACAGGATCAGGACTGCTCAGTGCTGGTCGTTCCACCATCTGCCTCAATATGGCTGCAACACCAGCATCATCATCATCAGATGATGCCTGTGCAGGCATGCTGAGGATCAGCTGTAAAAACAGCGGGTTCTCACCATGCACAGCAGCCTGGCCACTGCTTTTTCTTGGTTGCATATCCCCTGGCACCTTCTCTGGTACCTGCACCCTCTCTGCTGCGTCATCACCTACAAAAAGGCAGACAACAAAAGTCAGGGGGCCATCAGGATATACACATATGCCTCACATGAAATGCATGCCGAACATATTGACCATCTACACATGCATCAGACTCATACTTTGATCATCAACTGGGCATATAGTCATGTTCTACATCCATGAAAACCCTATTAGAAGAACCATGCCACCCCAGACACCCCAAATCAGACATACATGATTGCAGTGTAATCATGATGAGTAAGGAAAGAGGTATCCATACAACTTGGACATGTCTTGAAAGTCATCAGGATGTGCATGGAGCCCAATGACAGTGGCCTGCAGATATCAGCATTACATTTTTTGGTGATCCAAGTGTAATGTCCCATTCAAGGAAACATCATCCGTTTGCCAAATAAGCCTTAGCAGCCATGTCATTCCCATCAGAATTGGATGTGTATGGCAGAATGTGTATGCACAAGTTGGTGTCATATTTACACAGTATGATGTAGCTACACTGACAGAACAAGGAACAAACAGATATTGTTACTGCAGAGGCAAAAGGCAGGGAAACACATAGTAGGTGTAATATTTGGTGGTAATGCTTAATGTCATATTCAATCAAATATGCAAGAAGGTAAATGATGCAGGTAGGAGTAGGACATTGAGTCATAGGGGCATTTCCTTTAATGCAAGGTCTGTGTGCCAAGGTGGCAAGAGACCAGCCATGTTGATTTCAAACCCTATAACCTGTTCAATCCAAAGACAAGCCTCTGTGTGTAGATGTGCCTATGTTCAGGCATTGGCCTTGGAAAATCCCCCTACAACTCCCATGGAGGAAAGCAATGCCAAGGTTACAGGCAGCTTCCCTGCAAAGATTACAGTCAAAGGGGTATCAAGGGTAAAATGCACGCATGCATCACATGCCTGTCTGGCCAATGGATGTCTCCTGTGTGCACTTCCATGGAAAACAGAGTATGGAAACTCTAATTGCACCTGCTACATGATTATGATGTCTGTTGGCAGGGTAGGAGCTGCAGTGGAAGTCACCCCCCGTAAATTTCACTGGCATCGCACCCCTTCCTAGGTCACTGTCCGAATGGACCATTGAATGTCTCTCACATGTATGACCCATTGTTGGTTCAGGAGCCATGTGAGTGCACCCAACCTTCAGAGTATACACAAAGGCATGACACTTTTACTGTGTGCAGTGACATGTGTCATGCAAAAAGTGCACATATTGGCATGTCGCTAATGCCATTCACGAATGCACCTATACATTGCAGTTAAATGTCCATTACGCATCCAACAGCCACACTGCATATCATGTGGATTGAGTACACATGTAGGTACAGCTTGAAAGGAAATTGCTTGAAGTGATTCAGCCCGGACAGCATCAATACACCCATCCATTGGCATGAACAGTGGTGCCATGATCACATGTATCAGTCACACATGTCACTCACCTGCTGCATGACCATATGTCTCATAGCCTCCCACGCCAACTAACTGCTCACTTGTGATGAGCGGCGAGGCAACTTCTTCAAAAGGAGTGAGCTCTTCAACCCGTGGTGACCCACCACCAGTAGCCTGGGCAGAAGACACAATTGCATCATGCTTTTCCTTGGTACGCCTGGTCAGGTCGTCCATCCTCATATGTACTTCTGGTGCTGTGCTCTTCTCCACCTTACCGGCATTAATCAAATCAGTGATCTCATGCCACTTCCGCTGCTGCTGGTCCACTGAAAGACTGCTGCCAGCCCACGTATATAGCTCTGATTGGTGCTCATCCATAGACAATGAGTATTTGCAACTCTTCAGTGAATTTCTTTTTCCTGCTTTGCCCCTTCTCAGGGAACTGTGCCTGTTCCTAAATCGTGGTAGTACCAGTGGCCCTTCACTTACAGCGCTTCCGCCCGTCTGTGGTAGTGGTGCATCCCACCACATTGTGTTTCTGCTGTCTTCCTGGCACATTTGGCTGGTGGTCCCCCATTTTACCTGTTCTCCCAGCCCTGCCAGTCCCCCACCCCATTTATGATAAGGGTGGTGCTGATGATTTCCAGCAAATTTTGCAAGTTTGCAAGTTTGCAATAGTCTAGTATAATTTCAGGTTCCACCCATCTCGCTGAATTCCAATATGCTCTGTGTCGTCCGTCCATTAGAATTATGCAATGCAGATGCATACTGTGCATGCGCTACCTATTCGTAGTAAGCTGCACATGTGCATTAGGCTCAGTGCGATGCCCGTGACTTGCTTGAGTACCCAGCTGATGCTGCCACATGGTGATGCTGCTTCTACATGCCACATTCTTCTGGCTGCTTCCTGAGTCCTGTTCATAATCCATCTCTGCTTGCCATCACACCCCTGCTGTTCCTCCATTGTCTCATCCAGGGACTGTGTGCTGAACACTGCCACTGCCTCATTGGGACACCAACACAACATCACTGCTCCTCAGTACAGGTAAGTTGGGAATTTGCAAAAGAGAAACTAGAGGTTCTGTTGCTGCATCCAACAAGATAGGAGCGGGATCGCAGAACGTATGGGGGAGTGGGTACTGCTGTGGGAGGCACAGTGCGTGGCAGGTCAGTGCTGCCCTATGTCTTGCTATGTTCATGTGACATGGTAACTGGTGCTTTGCCTAGTCTTGCACTTTCAATTGTTCCATCATGCATAGGAAAGCCTCCATGGCATATGTAAGATTTGTGTTTGCAAGGTGCTTAAGGTAGTAAGGCTGCAGAGCCATGTACGGCTGGATGTTGCGTGTGTCTGTCAATGCCTGGGTGTCAGTTCTGACATTTGCAGTGCCTGATTGTCCAGGCCCAGCTGTATCATCATTTGGTTAGGGATGAAGTGAAACGTCCCAGGAGCTTTCTTGGGCCTATCAACACAAGGCACTCTCTGTAGCTTGCAGACATGGTACGGTTTACCAATGATGTCTTTTTTTGATTCCATCTCTGTTACAGGTGCATCCCGGACCCTAGCCCAGGACACCACTATCAGCTGCACCATGTCTGCCACCTCCTCTAGCACATCCAAGGTTGCAAGAGCTTAGGGCTGTTGGCCATCGGAAGATCTGGTAGGAGATAGCCGCTGCTGTCAATGTTGAGAGGGTGGCAGTCCACATCCCAGAGAACATCAAAAAGCACTGGGCCGACATGTGGATCTAGAGCCAGAAGAAGGCGAGGGCAGCCATCGAAGCAGAAGCCACCACAGAGGTTCACTCTGGCGGGCGCCATCGCATATCACCTCTACATATCTGGATCCTGCAGACGGTGAACCCAGCGCTTCACGCCCAGGTACTCAAACTGCAGTACTATAAGGCTGAATGGGAATGCCAGGTGAAGAGGGTGCATGATGGAAGCATGATGGCCGATGGACACGACAATGTAGTATCACGTAATGCGGCATGCCATTTCTACTGGTAATGTTGGCATGGCTTCTAAATGCTGCGTCCATGGTGCATGCACGTTTTACACTATGTTTGTGCTAGGGGTGGGAGGGCCCGGGCCCGAGGGGGATGTGCAAAGAGGGTCCTTGTATTCTTGCATGGCCTTGAGGAGTTAAATGCTGGTGATAATGATGTTGGGTCATCAGCTAAAAATCAAGGAATGTCTTCCCTTCTGGATCACTACCCTGTTGTCTTTTGACTGATGGACCTATGTGGTCTGATTCAGAGGGTAGGGCCCAGGCCACCATCTGCTTTGGTAGATGTGTGTTTACTTTTCGGGGATCAGGGCTGTGGTGACATTGGTTGAAATAGAAGGGGTGTGCCCATGCAATTTCATCACATCAGGTTCTGTGCACCCCTTTGTCCTTCATGACTATACATTACAACTGCACTATGATGCACATGTCTATGGGACATCCAACATGCTACCGACCACATGTATGTCCCATCCATTTGCCCAGTTGGTCCTGGTAACTGTTGTGCCCGTTAACTGGTGTCTGCTCAATCTATGCAAATCCTTGCAAGCAATTGATGGGGATGGCATCATGCATTATGAGCTTACATGTCTGTGTGTTCAGTATGATAAATTGAAGTTGAGGCCGTAGAGTTTGTATGCGATATGGTGTCATGCTACTTTGCTAATATTCAGACATGCACATGTGTACACACATATGCTGAACTGCCTCTCCTTTCTCACTTTTCATCCAGTGTCACATGCAGATGAAGAGGGTAGCACCGAGGAGGAGCTACATTCCAGGCCGCAGCCTTTTAGGAGGCAGCACAAACCCTGACCACGACTGCCATCTTACATCTCAGGTACATGTGGCGGGTGAAGGGACATCATCAGATGGCGCTGTTGTTGAGGTGCAGGACGTTGCCAAGGTCATGGAGGGTGAGTCCGCAGAGGGCCAGGGTCATTCCTTCTTCCTCACTGACAAGCTGATTGGCACAGAGGTTCCACCTGGGATGTCAGGGTCAGGTGGGGTGGAAGGGGGTGTGTGCCATTGTGGGCCTGTCCATGGTGTCTGGTGGGGGTACAATGATGGATGAGCAGGCTGCGGATATGAACCTAGGAGAGGAGGTTGTGCAGACCACAGTGGTGGAGCCGGCTCTTCTCACTGACCCAGACCCATCGGTTGAAGGTCTACATACCTTCATTGATGGCTCCACGCAGACAAGCCCTGCAGTGAAGGCTGATGGGGTCATCTGTGCTGTATGCAGGGGTCAGGCTCACAGCCATACACTTATAGATCAGCATATCTAGATGTAATCATTGTGACATTCTCAGTCCAAACATTTAGTTTATGCATGTACATAGGATTGGTACTTGTATTTGTTTAGTATGCAGACTGCCATGTGCAACTCCGGCTGTATGCGTGTAAAGGTGGTGTTGTATTATTGTGGTTCATCATTGTGGTAGTCAAGGTTGTCCTACATTGAATCCCTTTCACATATGGTCATGTAGTCATGTATACTGGCTGTACAGATCCACGATTACCTATGTAGGACAATGATGACTATACCTTGCAGTATGCATGCATGTTGCACTGTACACACTTGAGATCCTGAGATGTTGTTGCTGTATATGAACCCAATAATCATACAGGGTTGTGAAGGTGTTGTGGATGCAGGTGTGCTTTTATGGGTGACATTTCAATCGGAAAGGCTTTATCAATGTCTTGTGTGAGTCAAAGGTGTTTTGGGTGTGGTGATGTTGCCAGTGATAGTGTTTGTTGCTCTGTGATTTTGGAAATCTCAGTGATGGTCACTTGGCCTGCAGCAGGTCCCACTCTGGACGCCTGGACAGACCAGACGTGCAGAGTGGGACCCGCTAGCAGTACAGGATGCTAACAACAGGCCTGTCATTAACGGGCCCATTGTTGGCATCCGTTTTTAGCATCCTCCCCATTCCCATTGAGCCCTATGGGGACTCAAATGGGAATGGTAACGTACTGGGTCCGAGTCCCGCGGAAGGGAATTACTGGGCCCTCCAAAATCGGAATGGCCCGGTAAGTCCCCTTTTGCGGTTCCCGGAAACTCGTAATGAGGCCCACTATAATGCTCAGTATATGTAATATCTCTGTTGTCTGATTTGGCCTTTTGCGCAGAGTTGCATTAATTTCACACACTGCGATGCAATTGCATGTGTTACATCCCAAACATCACTCCAACATCTGTAGGGCAGATGAGTGTGTGCCTAAGGGTGTTTGTAGCTGGACATGTGCATCAGGTGAATGTGTGGCAACACCTCCAATGAATGTAGTTAATGATTTCTCCATGTCAAACATCATGGGAGACAGATCTGTGTAGGATTGGAATCTAAACGATCAGTGTACAACAGAGAGTGGGGATGTGATGGACCACTCAACCCTCAAACTTCTAGGGGATGGTGAGATGACACAGTCATGTGGATAAACAGGTACACTCAGGTGATATTCCTTTGCCATATTTGGTGTGGTGGCCCAAGTGAAGTCAGTTTTTCTCAAGAGGGGTGTAATGGTGAACCAGTAGTTACACAGAACCTACAGTGTCACTGTCGGAAATGAAGGAGATGCCCAATCCGGGTTTCGTCAGCAATTTTGGTCAATCATTTTGAACACACCACCCACATGTAATTTAAATGATGTCTGCAAAATGTAGCTCCACAAGATACAGTAGTGTGTTGTGGCTACACACTGGAGGTGGTGACACGACAAGTAGATTTTAAGGGGTTATTCGGGCAAGTACTGGCATGCAGAGGTTTGGCAATTGAACACATGTGGAATAATGTCCTAACCATTGTCTTGTGCAGAACTGGGCCGGGTGGTCAGTTCAGTATCACTGTTCCTGCATTTGGTTTTTAGGGGGGTGATACAGCTAAGCCGGGTTAGTAAGTTCATGTGTACAGATGTGGCTCAGTTGGGCGCATAGGTTGATGGAGGCCCTGGCAACATGCAGTTTTGAGCATGGGCAATTGCACACGCTCTGTGCAATCATGAGTAGGCAGCTCATTTGATTCAGATTGTGATTAAGTCAAAGTGGTCTTCAATCTTGGGCAGGCCAAGTTGGCCTTTCCAAACTGGAAGCAGACATGAAGTGATGCTGATGGGTGCATGGAGCTGCAAGCAATGTGCCTGCAGTTCTATGCCAACAGTGCATGGCTGTGGTTGTGGTCTACGGTACGTGACAGCAACTCACCCGCCAGATATATGTTTCGGGGCCACTGTTGAACATACTCTTCAGGACTGACCAGTGATGTGTTTTGCGAGGGCACATTTCAGTGTCATGCTGGATGGGGTTCAGTGGGATGATTCAGCTGCTTGGAGTGAAGAAGTTGCCAGCCTCTGCACCTTCTCTTCAGGATGCATGGTGAATGATGCAACCACTTTGGTGCAGGTGGACAGGCTGCTTTGGCTGTTCTTGTCTTCCAGGTTATGTGCAGTGCGTTCCTGAACAGGATGCTCCACTTAAGGGGCTGGTCTCCCAAAACAGGGTAATGGTTGCGGTTACTTAGTCCGGTTCCATGGCACTGGTGACTCCCATTGATCCTTGGGTGTGGTTGTGGGACAGCTATTTATTCTGTCATGGACAGTAATTTTCTCACATCCGGTGGGGGGATTTGGACACTGCTACTGTCCCCAGAGATGTCCATGTAGGTATCCTTGGACCATCTGTTCAGCCTTGAATGTTGTTGGGGGAATTGGGATGCACTCTGTAAAGAGGGTGTCAGACTGGTTATCTTCAGGACTTAGGTTCTCAAATGATTAGTGTACTGCTGTCCTGCTTTAGGGGACCAATCCCAGCTCTGTGCTGGCAAGCAGTGATGTGCTGAGCTGGGTGCCCCTTTGGTGACGTAATCACCAACTACATTTGTCATTTGTGGACTCAATTTTGAACATGGCTTAGCAACCTTGGCAGAAGGATGTCCCTCGGAACATCACAGAGTAGCAGTGTTCAAATACAGTATGTTCTCAGTTGTAGTTTGGCACAAAAGCCAACAAGGAACATCACCACTTTGTATCCTAGCACCTGCTGCCATCATTGCAATTGCATCTCTTTTCTCATGGGGGGCATGTACACTCATCAACAGCCATCGTAAGGAATGGCTTGCTAGGCAGTCCAGTCTCCTGGGAGTGCAGTACCACTCACATGTTTATGTCTGCATTGCAAGATGGGTTCCTATGACACGTTACAGCTTGTCCCTTGTATCTGAGACACCTGCTGGATTAGGGACACATCCCGAGGTTTAGGTGGCTGCTGGCCAAGGGCCATGGCTCTGGCCTTGGTGCTGTGGTACCTTTCACTCCTGTGAGTGTTGGGGTACCTGAGGACCGGTGCTGGGTTAGGGGTGTGCTGCTACCCTGCATCATAGGATGGTGCCCACAGAGCTGAGTTCTTGTGGGGTGCAGACCCGGAAGGCCCCTGTCTGTCTCGTGTAGCCATGTCCGGGCCCCAGGTCCCACCCTCACTGCTTTCTCCAAGCCTGTGCATCCAGCAGCTGGGCTTTGTTGGGCCTCACATTCCTCTCTGGCCATTTGGTTCAGCTAGGCGGATGCCCAGTGGTCAGGGCTGATGACCCAGTGTGTCATAGTGCACCTCACAGGGCTCAACCTGCTCTTCCCCTGGTACTCCTGCCAGAGGCAAGGCCCCACATGGCCCACAGCTTATGGTCTCATTTCAGCATCACTCTGAGGGCAATTGGGCAATGCCTGCACTGGGGGCACACAAGCCAGCTCTGGGGTGCGTTACAGCATTACAGCATCTGTACAGTTATTGAACGGCTTGCATTTTCTGCAGTGCTTCTCACACGTGCAATCTTCTTTTCACATATGAAGGTTTATTCGATTCTTAACTTTGTCATCAGTTTCTGTATGGTCCATACATTTTCTTCAGCCAGTATTCTCTCGGTGTCATGCTCGTCTTTCATGACGTCACCAGCTCCTCTTTCACTCTTGTTCATATTCCTTCAGGGAGTTCCTCTCTCAGATGGTCATCTCTCTGGGGATACATTTGATAGGGATTTCTCAGTGGATACCTTCTTTTGAATATTCGCTGTGGTATGGTCACAACTGCTTGTGTCAAGCAAGGCACAATCTCAGGCTTCCAACATACAGGCGGTGGGAGGGCGGAACTTCCTGCAGAGGCAAATAGCTTCTCCTTTACATGCTCATTGCGCAAATGTGTTGTAATCTAGTCCACAACTTCAGGCTGTTAGCACAAGCCGAATATTTTTCCCCATTCAAACCTACTGCTTCAGCATTGCCGCATACCCCAATAAGCAAATGACAGTACACATTTCTCCTTGCTGTCAGCCAGGACCATTGCCCAGACTCCAATGTTATATCAACTTTTAAAAAAAAAACATGCATTCACGTTCTTGCTGACCCTCCTCATGCATGTTTGCTGCAATCCTATCCAGCACTTCAACCTGTACCCACAATCAGATTGTTATTTCCCATTCAAACCTATCCCAAATAAAAATAAAATAAAACTTGACCACATAGACGGTGCATTGTGGCCATGCCCACTTTAATCCCATTGCTGGTCACCTGCATTATGACACTTTAAAAAAAGAAAACACAGACACATTTGCAAAACCATGCTTTCAGGGCCTTGCCAATGCTCCTTACACGAGTTTGTTGCAAATCCACCCAGGTTTTATTTTTAAAAAGAGTCAAAATGTACATACATAAAATAGTTATATAACTTAGCCCCCACTAAACAAAATCCATTCCGACTATGCACAAACTTTCAAGGTTGGGTCGTTAATCTTTCTGAAAACTTTTGTCCACACTCGTCAAATGGCAACAAAGTTATAGCCCATCTAAAAATTTTGAGACGCCCCTTCTAATTTTGCCCTCTCTTGATAAAACCCAACAAACTTTGCAAAAACATTCATATCTAGTTCTAAAATCTTTTGCAAATGTCTGTGCAGATTCGTCAAATGGCACCACACGGATAAGCCTTTAAAATATTTAGGGACCCCACCTCTAATTTTGTTCCCTCTTGATAAAACAGCACAACAGTTATAAGCCATCCAAAAGAACTGCTTTTCCCCAACCCTGTAATGCAGATATAGGCCTAGATGTCCCCGATCATCCAGATGTTTGCGGACATCACAGGACTGCCCCAGGCATCCGGACTGTGCACGTTCATCAGAGTTGAAAAAACACTGATTATTTGGGCTTTTTAAGGCCATTTGCCACCCAATCCTCATCACCCCTCACCTCTCCAGAGATTGTTTCATTAGTTTGACAAGTGTAAAATTTTGTTTTTTAATATGTCTTTACTGCGATGTTTGCAGACAACTAGCCCTGTTCACAAATCCAACATGGGTGGGTTTTTCCCAAAATCTGACGTACCTCACGCTTTTCACCATTCAATTAGCGGGCAGGTCGAATATCCGCAGTCATCACAACGGCCCCTGGACCAATCGATGTCCCGTCCGCGGACCAAACAGGGAAGTGAGTCTACCGACCAAACCCAGATATCACTATTTCTTTTGCACTACTTTTTGGACATTTTTAAAAAAACTTACCTAACGGATTTACACCATATTTACAAAAGCACACTTTTGGCACCAAGCCCCTACTCCTGCCACAAATTTGGTGAAAATCCATCCAGCGGTTTGGGCTTTAGGCGTGAGCTAATTTTTTTCCATTGAGTCTATTGGAAAAATCACAACTTTTAGGACCCATGAAATTTGGCACCCGCTTGCACGAAACCGCATCAAACTTAGCAGAATCAATCTGACGGGGCCATATACTTTTTTTGAGGATTCGTCCAGGGGAGGGGGATAGTTATAAGCCACCCAAAAAGTACTCTTCCTATGAGTTCAGCAACTTAACCATAACTACACAGCCGCTACTGCCGGCCGTGTAATAGAAGAGGGCATGGGTTAATGTCAGCCATTGTAGGTGCAGTCCAGTTGAGGCTCAGTATGTCAGGCCAGTCCCTTTCCCAGATCAGTGGTAGCACAATCATCAACATATCAGGCTTGTGCCTCTAGAAGGCTGAACGAAGGAATACACATCCATGTATGTTTTAGGCCTGTTACTCGTGGAGCCCAGTGTGGTAACTTTGTGTAAAATACCATACTAAAAGGGTTGTCTGTTTTATCTTTCCTTGTTCTTCAGTTCCACTGACCCTTGCCCCACTTAACACAGTGTACCATTTGGACAGTGAAGATTGCAATGTGTGGTGGAGTTCAACATCTAATGCATGCCTCTGAGCAAATCCATAATTCAGGTACAGAGAACAGGGTATTTCCAGGAGGGGCCATGTAAGCTCTAACGCTGCAATATTTTTCAAAGGCTTCATTCCATCTCTGTCTGAGGAAGTGAAGGAATCTCTTGAAAGCTCACATATATGCATAATAAATGAATGCCTTAGTCTCTGCCCATGACCTCTGACCTAGCACCAATAGGTTTCTTTGGGGCCCACAAGCCATGACCTTCGGCACGGATACCCATTATCTGCTACCTATGAGATGTGATCACTGCAGGTGTAAAAAATAAATGTTTCACTCTCTCCCCATTCCCGTGCGATTCTGCCGATAATGGCATTGAACTACACATGCAGTGACATTGAACTTTCCATGCCTATGGGATCCCCCATTATTCCCTGATAACACTCGAAAATCCAAAACTCTTTCTTGTCCTCACAGACACTCACCAAGTGCCCCCCTCCACTTTCCATGGTCTCCCCACTCCACTCAATTGTTTTTTGCCTCCCTAGTCTTGTCCTGGCCATTACCCCTATTTCTTCTCTTAAGTGGATTTGATTGAAATGTGAGTGCTGAATTTCTGCGGTTTTGCTTTGTTAAATCTGCTCACCTTAACTCTCTCTTAACACATGTTTTTTTTCACTGAATTTGAATGGTTTTGCTAAGCCTTAGATTACTCAGGGCTAACGAGTCATGGCCTTCTGCTGTGGCCAATGTAAATGTTGTACCAATAGGTTTCTTTTAGGCCCACTAGCCATTGCCTTTAACCATGGCCAGTGGCCACGACTGAACACATTTCATAGTTTCTTGAGCTCTCACTAGTGATGGCCTTCAGCCATAGTCTCTGTACATGTGGTACCAATATCTTTCTTTTGGGCCCACTTGCCATGGTCATTGGCCATGTCACACCATTCATTTGTTACCAAACACTCATTATCCTCTGCCCAGTAGGCACTGCAGATGTTAAACCTTTCATTTCTTACTCCTTATTCCAGTGATAATTTCACAGTAATCATTTACAATAACAGAAATTCTTGAATAGAGTTGTGGTTCAGGGGAAGACTGCGTGAATATCACAAGATGACAGCAGCAATGACGCAAGACAGGCTCAGAATAAAATGTGCATCACACATATCAATGAGTGATACAGGGTAAAGGGAGAGGGTTAGAGGCCATGGCCACTGGTTATGGCCAATGCCATGGCTAGTAGTCCCCAAAGAATGCTATTGGTGTAACATGGACAGTGGCCAAGCCGAAGGTTGTGGCCACTGGCCATGGGCAAAGGCCACAGCTAGTGAGCCGGAAGAAACCTGTTGGTGCAACATGTACAGTCACCACAGCTGAAGGCCATGGCTAGTGGGCCTCAGAGAAACCTATTGCTGCAACATGTACAGTGGTGATAACTAGTGGGCCCCAACAAAAACTATTGGTGTAACATGTACAGTGCCAAGGGTGCAATTCACTATGCTTAAGGTAAATCAAACACCCCAAGGAAAACTTAACTCCACTGTTCTGGGTTAACCATCAATATTTATACAAAAAGGAGAACAGGTGCATAACCTTTAGTCTAATAAATCTCTCATCTGTCTAACAGAAGATGTTAATTATGATCTATGACCATTGGTCCTGAAAAAATGGACTTGGTATACAATACATTCTTATACATTTAACCATTTTTAATTTTCAAAATCAGTAAAACACTACTGAAAAAACGTTTAAAACACTCACAATAACCCAAGATTTAGACCCACATGGTGGGTATAACAACAACCTAATGGGATAAATTACATCACAATTAACAACGTATAAAATTCAACAAACACATGACAATTACAATACACTGAGCCTCATTACGACCCTGGCGCTAATGGGTTAATGGCGCCGTAAAAGGCAGCGGCGCCGTTAACCCATTAGCGCCTGATTACGAGGTCCCTTTGCGGGACCCAACCTTAACGGCTGGTCTACACCAGCCGTTAAAGTAGGGACCCGCAAAGGGACCTTGGTGCTAAGTACGGTACCGCAATTTGCGGTACCGTACTTAGCGCCTTTCCCATTCCCATTGAGCCCTATGGGGCAAAAATGGGAACGGGGAAGGGCCATGGAGGAAGGGGGAATTACCGCCCCGCCAACCTTGTAATGGGTTGGGAATTCCCCCTTTCTCCATGGCGGAGTCGGTAAGTTACCGGCATGGACCATGGTGCTATTAGCACCATGGTTTTCCGCCTGGGTCGTAATGAGGCCCACTATGTATTTAAACAGAGTGTCGATTCACAAACAACCATTTTTCAGGACCAATGGTCAAGATCATAATTAACATCTTCTGTTAGACAGATGAGAGATTTTATTAGACTAGAGGTTATGCACCTGTTCTCCTTTTTGTATAAACAGTGCCAAGGGTGACCATCGTGGCCACTGCTATTGGTACATCATGGACATTGGCCAAGGCCAAAGGCATTGGCTAGTGGGTCTGAAGAAACATATTGGTGAAACATGTGCAGTGGCCATGGGAAAGAAACTTATTGGTGCAACATGTACAGGAGCCACAACAATAGGCCAGTGCTAGTGGGTCTCAAAGAAACATATTGGTGCAACATGCACAGCGGCAAAGGCCGAAGGCCATGACAAGTGGCCTCCAAAGAAACATATTGGTGCAACATGTACAGTGGCCATGGCCAAAAGCCATGGCTAGTCGGCCCCAAATAAACTATAGTATATAGTATAACATATACAAGCCCTGAGATTACTCCTGTACCATGGTCCGATCACTATTGCATTCAATTTAACATCATCACTGCAAAAGGTCCCACCAAACCACCATCCCTCTACCAGCTGCACTCTCACGAAGCTCCCAGCAACGTACACATGACAATCTCTCCCAGCACCTCCTGGTGCCCGCTCTATTGCCCCCCTTCTCCAATGACCCTGAGACATTGGCCAATGACTTCAAGAGGATCATTACCCGGGCCATTGACACTGTGGCCCCACTCACCCTTAGAAAAGCCAAAAAAGTGAAGCACACAAATGCCTGGTTCACCCAGGATCTCCTGCAGATGCGCACCCAAAAAAGGACTGCTCTCACCACCTGGACTAATAATCCCACAGAAAATATAAAACCACCTTTACCAATGCAAATGCCAAATCAGGGACAAGAGACATTTTCTCTATGTTCAGAAAGCTGGAGACCCCTAACACTCCCCCTCCTTCCCTCCTCAAGGATGAAGCCAGGAGTAATACAATCCAGTCTGCCATGTTAAATAAACTGGACACCTTGCAGGCCAAAATCCTTTCCCACTAGTGGGCCCTCACTAACCTAATAGCCAAGAATCATAGTACCCCACCACTAACAACCAACTCCAGTTGTTCCCCCTTGTTCGACTTTAAAAACATGAATGAATCGGAAGTCACCACACTGTAAAGGGGATGCCTGCCCGACACAAGTCATCAATGACTGTGCACCCTCCCTAGCCCCCATCATCACAGCATTTATTAACGCCTCCTTCCGGTCTGGCCATGTCCCTGTGGGACTAAAGGAAGCATGGATTTGTCCGCTCCTTAAAAAAACCTTCTTGGATCCATCTATCCCTGGTAACTACAGGCCTATTATCACCGTCCCCTTCCTACTAAAAATCCTGGACAAAGCAGCTGGACTACGGCAATCAGGGTTCAGGCCACGTCATGGCACCGAAACGGCCTTCCTGGACCTAAAAAACCAGATGGATGACCTCAGAGACGCAGGCAAACCTGCGCTTCTCCTGCGCCTAGAGCTCTCCATTGCCTTTGATCATAAGACCCTATGCCATCATCTCTCCACCACAGCTAACTTATCCACAAATGCATGTAACTGGATAACCTCATTCCTGCAAGACAGAGCAATAAAGGTCTTCTCCGACTCCTTCTGTGCCAACCCTAGCACCATCAAATGCAGGGTCCTGCAGGGTTCATGCATTTCTCCCACCCTCTACAACCTCTTCATAAGGCCACTGTTGAAAATCCTGGATGCCCTGGGTATTTCATATATGAACTATGCTGACGACACCCAGGTGCTCATCCCCCTCTCGGGTGATTACCTGTCCGACTCGAACACTATCAACTCCCTCTACTCAACAATCCAATCCTGTTGGCAGAAAACAGGCTTTGTCTCAACAGCAAGAAAACTGAGCTTCTGCTGATTGGCTCTCCATCCACCTTGAGTAAGTTGGACCAACAATACTCCTCCTTCCCCATTGACGACATCCCCATCACGGTATCACAATTAAAACCTTGGTTGTGTACTTGGAACCTAACTTATCCATGAACAGAGAGGTAAATGCCATAGCCTCAGCATACCACTCCAAACTTATCAACACAGTGAGGCCCTTCTTGTCCCAACAGAACTGCCTCGCCATTGCCAGGGCTATCATTGGTTCCAGACTGGACTATTGTAACACCCTCCTAGTAGGAACCTCATGCAAATATCTTGCTAAACTACAACTTGTGCAAAATAATGCTCTCAGAGCCGCCACTGACCTCTCGCGTAGGGATCATAGCTCTGAGCTCAGAAGACCAGTCAAGGAGAGGATCATCTTTAAAACCCTTGCCCTCACACACGTGTCTTCATGACCACCTCCCCCTTACCTCGTCCAAAGGTTCTCCAAGCCCGTTGCCTCCAGGCCATCCAGAACTCCCTACTCCAACATGTTAACTGTTCCCAGGACACGCAAAGTATGTGCTGGCGGCATCAGCTTCCCAACCGTGGCCCCCACCCACTGCAATGCCCTCCCTCCTCACATCAGGACTATTGACTCACACACAGCCTTCTGCAAGCCCATCAAAACCAGACTCTTTATATGAGCCAGCCTGTCCTCACCCACACTTATCTGTACCTGTAACTGTAACCTAGTAACATGATGTCTGATGTACCTTGCTCTAAGTCTATTTTCGTTGGGCAGCTTCATTGTAACCCAGAATCAAGCCTTTGTAAGCACTGTTATAGCGCCTTGATGCCTGCAGGCCGTAGTGCCCTCTACAAATACAAATGAATAAATAAATAAAACCCTTGAAATTAGGTGAAAAAACTTCAGGTAAGATATAATTAAGGTGATCAGATTTAATGTGAGAAAATAGCTTGCAAAAAGAGCTTGGACATTCACTGAACAAATATTTAGTTTGAAAACAGTAAAGATTAACCATACATTACAACAAAACCTTTCAAATTCAGTAAAAAAAAGCTTAGTTAAAAAGATTTTAATGTGAAAGTATAATGCATCAAAACCATTTAAATTCGGCAGACAATTCAGGCAAAAACCCACTTTAAATAGTTTCCCCATGTTGCACAAGTTATGACCACAATGATGACATAAGACGTTACATCACTGGTAACTTCACCAATTAAATCATATATGACACGTTGTTTCAATTAATTTCGAGGGGATCATTATACTATTGTTTCTTTGGGGCACACTAGCCAAAGTTTACGGCAATGGCTTGTGGTCACGGCTGTGGCCACTGTGCATGTTGCAGCAGTATGTTTCTTTGTGGTCCGCTAGACATTGCCTTCGGCCATGGCTGCTGTACATTTTGCACCAATAGGTTTCTTTGGGGCCCACTAGACATAGCCTTTACCCATGGCCAGTGGTCACTGTACATGTTGTACCAATAGGTTTCTTTGGGGCCAACTAGCCATGGCCTTTGTCCGTGGAGACTGTACATGCTGCACCAATACGTTTCTGTGGGGCCCACTAGCCATGGCCTTTTGTATCACTCTTGTCCGATTTCCTTGAGAGACACCCGGTAATCCCCTGATAAAGGCAACAGACTACCAATGCTTGTGTGATTCCCCTGCTATTGCCATGATAATGCTCTTAAAAGAAAAAACTGTTCCCTGTCCTCCTGGGCGCTCACCAATTGCCCTCATCCTCTTTCCATGGTCCTTCACTCCTCTGAGTTGCATATTCCCTCCTTGTCCTTCTCCATTACCCCATCACTCTATGTTTAGTGTGTTGCAGTTTAATTCCCGAGCATTATTACTGCAAGCATCTTACGAGATTCCCCTGGTATTCTCCTGATAACCTGAAATTCTTGAACTGTAACTGTCTCCCCAGACCATCCCTAAACCCCCACTTCACATGGTGTCCGCTTTCCCACTTCCCACCTGTAGCCTGACTCAATTGCATAATTTTTCCTCCTCCAAATAGCTTGTTTATCTCTTTTCTTTTTCGGTTCTATAGGTATTATCATGGACATCGCTCGAGCAAGCAAAAATAAAATGCCTGCTTTCCATTTCTGAAAAGCCTTTCTTCTGTAGGTCCGGGAAATCAAGTCAACACTTTGTGCCCAACTTTTTTCTTATTTGGTTCCAATCCCTCAAGTGTTTTTTGAAATAATCCATGCCATACATTTTATTTTAGCTCTATAGGAAAAGTAATGGGAGTAGGCTGAAAACCATGTATTTTTGCTTTGTTAATAATGCTTACATTTTTTAACAAACCTTTCCCACGATTTCCAGATTTTGGGCCTGTGACAAACATTGTTTGGAAAAATGCCATCCAAATCTGTCCAGCGAGTCAAAAGTTATTAGCAATGGTATTTTAAGAAACGTCTATGTACAATGGTTTCTATGGGCCTTATTAGGACCCTGGCAGAATGAATTTAACAGAGCCGGTAAAGGTGCCGGCGCCGTTAAAACCATTAAGCCCAATTACGAGGTCCCCTAGCAGAACCCGCTTTGGATGTTTGGTTTTACCAGAGATCCTTAGCGGGTCCCGCAAGGTGACCAGGGAGCTAACAACGGCCCCATTATTGACGGGCCCGTTGTTAGCTCCCTCCCCATTCCCATTGAGCCCTATGGGAGCTCGAATGGGAATGGGGATTTATCTGGATCCGGGTTCCCTGAATGGTGAAATACCGGGCCCTCCAAAGTCAGAATGGCCCGGTATTTCCCCATTCAGGAACCACGGACCCAGAACCGAGTTTGGAGGAGCTAAGCAAGGCACAGTCCTGGTTACTGCATGGATGGGAGACAGGCCACAGTTCCGATTGCTGTGTGTTTTCTTAGTTTGAAATATCTCATAACACACAAAGAAAACACACAGCAACTGCATTATTTTTTTTTAAAACATGCTAATTTCAGTCTTTGAATGTATTGCAGTTACAGACCATTATTTTGCCTTTTGCTGAATTGCATTCTGGTTTTGTAGTTTCTCAATCAAGATGGGGATGAGTTTGATAATGATGTATATATTTGAGTTACAATATGGTGTGTGTACTTTTCAAGTTATCTTTATAAATCAGAGTATTGTTGAATGCCAGATATGTGGGTGAGGAAGTGAAATGATGAGAGGGCAAGTAAGTCATAAGTATTTTTCCTCGATGTGGTAAGAGCATTTGCAATCCTGGCCACTTGTGCAGTTATTTACCCCTGATTATGGCTGATTTTCAGGGCACAAATAAAGGATACATGTGGGTGGACAGTGTAACTTTTTTTCAGAGGGCGGACGCAACCCCTTGCGTTTTTTGAGGTTGTCAAGCTTGCTTAAGTATTTGGCTACCAGGATTTTCCTCAGGTTGTCATGTTCCTAATACAGGGGGTTATCCACAAGACCACAAGCACGTGTTTCATACTGGTATTTTGATTTCCATGGAAAATGTCATGACAGATTGCTGGGTTTAAAAGGTCAGCACATTTAATACTTCGCCTGCATAGTTATTGCAACATTTCCAATCTCAGGTTATTTTTCTGGTGTTTATTACTATTTTTGAAAACTCCAATGCTATTTTGTCTTGCATACTTTCTCCCAAGGGAGAAACACAACCTGAGGGGTCTGACCACTTCCTCAATCTGGAGCTAGGCATGGTTGGTCCTGGTTTTTGCATGAATGTCAGACAGTCCAGTGCAGTGAGTTTATTTTTTTTTATTAACTCACAAAACACTAAGAAAACACACAGCATTTTTTTGTAAACCATGCTACTGTCAGTCCTCAAATGTATTGCACTCAGAGACCATTGTTTTTGTCAGCCCTCAAATGTATTGCACTCAGAGACCATCATTTTTAATTGCATTCTGGTATCTGTAGTCTCCCAGTCATGATGGGGGGATAATGCCACCATTTTACACGTTTTGCCTAACATAGTTCAATCAGGATTTATATATTTGAGTGACTTTATGGAATGTGTACTTTTCAAGTTATCTTTATAAAGCACATTATTGTTGCAAACAAAAATATAAGTGTGAGGAGGGGGAATTATGAGAAGGCAAATACGTCTTGAGTATTTGCCCACTATGTGGCATGAGAGTATGCAATTCTGAACAATGGACATCTCAAATATCTTATGAGATTTTTAAAACAAAGTAAATGCATGGCACCAGACTTTTGACTGTCTCCCATCCATGCAGTAACCGAGACCAACCCAGCTTACTACCCCAACTAACCAGAATTAAGCAGCATGGAAAGGATAACAAAATGACTGGCTGCAAGAACATAATATGCTCAGGTACATTTGCCCTTCTAGTGAAAATCAAAAGCTGGCACCCATGAATGTGGTCTTGTGGCTGTCTGCACTGGGAACATGACAACCTGGTAGCCAACTACCTGAGTAAGCTTGCCTAACTCAACAAACCCAAGGGGTTTCGTCTGGCCTCTGAAAAAATGTTACACTGTCCACCCACATTTCTCCTTTATTTTTGCCCTGAAAATAAGCCACAATCAGGGACAAATAACTGCACCAGTGTCCAGGATTGCAAACTCTATTGCCATATTGTGGTCAAATACTTATAACTTACTTGCCCTCTCATAATTTCCCATCCTCACCCACGTCTGCCTTTCAGCAATACTCTGCTTTGTAAAGATAACTTGAAAAGTACATATACCATATTTTCACTGAAATAAATCATTATCGAACTATGTTAGGTAAAAAGTCTCCAATTGTGGCATTATTCCCCCCATCTTGACTGGGAAGCTAACTCTGTACTGGTTACTTCCTGGATACCTATTTTGTATCCATGCCAGTGGTTTTTCACACCCAACGTCACTGAACCTGCCAAAATATCTTTTTTTTTTTTTTACTTTTCTTCTATAGCCAAAGATACAGAAATACAGATAACCGTGGCTACCTGTAGTCATTTTATGTATGCACTACAGATAGCCACGGTTATCTGTAGTTTAATATAGCCATGAATATCGGAAAAACAGGCAGAAAAAAAATGCATTCTTGCCTTCACAGGCCCTCACCAAGTGCCTCATCATCCCCGCCCTCTACCTTTCGCCCCACACCATGCGTTGACACACCATGGACTGACAGATATTTTGTTTTCAGACTTGGCCTGCATGTATTTGTCAAAGGTGATGCATAGCTGAAGGCTTTGTGGCTGTGGCTCGCTACATTTAACAGCTAGAGTCAGTGGAATCAGAAATCTCAATGTGTAAACAAATTGCCATTTGAAAAAATAGTTCACAATTGAATGGATTTCAGATAAGCATGCTAATCCTACCCATATTTAATACATGGGGTCTGCACTTGGTGGAAGACAGCACAATAAAACACACCAGCCATCAATGGACTGACAGTAATCATCACAGAACAAACACAAGGACACCAGGCATTACGAAAAACTTAACGATTTAAGTCCATGCAAATATGGCAAATGCACTACTCCGCAACCTATAAAGGTGCTTTTGACAGGATCACATAACCTGGATGCATTGTTTTTCATCTCTATAGTGTGAACAGAATAACCAGTTCTGTCTGAAGCTATGCCAACAAGGTTGTCTGAGACTGGAATCAATGAACTGTCAGCACTGAGGGACTAAGCGTTGCCATTTGGAGGCTTTGATTTTCAAAAGGCACAGATTGGGATGATCAATGACATTATTTAAAAGAGTACAGAACACGTATATTATGCACATGAATTCTGAAAGAATCCAGAACTGCACTGGAGATTAGGCATTGACTTACATTCGAGCTGGCCCAATCCCTTGGAAGCATGCCATAATTAGTCACTGATGTCACTGTGATCCAGAAATAGCATCATCGTTGTCATTGCTCATAGTCTGAAGGCTAATTCCCTACGGGCGGTGACAGTGTATACGTGTCTGCAATGATGCATTGTGCCTCTATGTGAGAGTAACATCACCCACCGCTCGTCTCTCGAAAATCTCAAAAATGACTGATCATGTGTTGTTTAACACAACTTGTGATGTTAGTAACGTGGATATGCTCGCACATACAACCTTGATTGGAAGACTTTGAATCAAACTCAAAGGACATTTATGATGTTACCATTATAAAGGAACTAGGCTAATCCCTGCATCCCATGCATTCACCCTTGTCGTGGTAGCTGGTGAGAAATGCACATTGTGATTGAAGTGATGCATTATTCTGGCTTCCCTTCACTTTCAACTTGAGGCAGTCTCCATTTTTTTTTGGTTTTGCCTTGGACTCTTTGGCCATCGAATCCAGCAGAACCTCTTCCTTCCACAGACTGCCACAGAAATAGAGAAGGGGCTTGATCCTCTTGGCAGCCATATTAAACCAGCATTAGCTTCCCACTTATGAAAGAGCAACAGAACATGTCCACCCTTTCATCATGGCAACCCTTTTCTTCTGCAGGAAAAAGCTTTTAGCACCAAGGACAACATGATGACGTATTAATAGCAGTGACATTTGTGTGTGGACTAGTATGTATTCGACCTAAGACCTTGTGGCAGCCCTTAAAGAGGCAATTTCTTTGGTCTGCCAAGCTAGGGTTAGAGGAGCATTAGAGTCTGCTTGCGAATGTTGCCATTAGCTCTATATTAAAGCCAATATACAGAGTCTAGATATCTGCTTGATGAGTCATATTGCACCCTTTCCATGCTTGCAGGACCAGAAATGCATTAACTTAATGATAATGTTTAAAAAAATGTCTATTTTAAGCGACAGATCAACTGTGTATGCTTATAACATTGCAAGTTCCCAAGTATTTAAATAGTTCTACTTACAAGTTTGTTTTAGTCCGTCACGCTGACATTTAGTCTGCTGATTTTTCTGCCACGTTTGGGTGTTCCCCTTGTGAGGTACAGATCTTATGTTTGGTTTGAGGTTTTTTGAAGTTGGTGATTTTGCAGGAGAATTCTCTAAATTATAAATGTTTTGTTTCCATGCATTTATTCCAGTCTAAGAGGAAGTGGAACTCATTTTTTTTATTGCACACAGCTCATCTTGTTATCAGATTTGGCCTTACTTTGCTTTACAGTTTTGTGTTTGCTATCCACTTTCCCAGACAGCGATCACAGCCCCTGTATTCTGTCTCAATACACATGCATTTTGCCTCTAGCAGTCTGTGTTTGAGGCTCTCAAATGTGAACAGATATTCGGCTACTGTGTTGTTTCTGTTTAGTATTTAAAATCATTGGATTATGTTTTCTGTTTGTTTCTGGTTTTGAAGTGGGTTGTTTGTCTTTGCAATGATTACTTTTATATCAGGTTTAAAGAGTGTATTTTTTGCGGATGTGTCTTGTTTCTTTAGGAAAGGTGATTCTCGGCTGTGTAGATGTATTGTTGCATCTTGTGCTGTCTGAGTCAGCGGAGTCACGTGCACCCACCACCGCACAGCTGTACTAGAGGAAAGGACCCTAAGACTGGTGTCCAATGCAGCTACAACAGAGCTGAATCACCCGCTATGAATGATTGGCATCCTGGCAACCAGCGGGAAGAAAGAACCCTAGGATTTAAATCCACAGTATTGGTGACCATGTCAATCGTATCAAACTGTATAGTTGGCAGCAAATGTAGAAACCAGTCAATCAATGTAGAGAGCATCCTTAACAACAGTGATGCATAACAGCCAACTAACAATGCACAGTGGAATTTTACCAAGCCTGGAGTTGCCCCACTCATATCACTCAGTTCGAACTGTACAAAAGAGATAAAAGTCACAGTAGTAAAGTAAAAACATACACAATAAGTGACTGAATAAGAATAAAGAACTATAAATAAAGAAATAATCACCAACAGCCAGCAACACATGCACATACTTCATGGGCATGACCACCCCTGGCTGATTACCCAATATTAGCAGACAGGCATCTAGTGATGAAGATGCCTCAGGAACAACCAATGCCCACACTCCTATGTTAAAACATGTTGAACTGCCACAGAAAATAACTGAGTGGAGAATACTCAGCAAGTCAGTCGCTCACATACTGGGCCCCATGCTGGGTTACTGTTAAATTCTACAAAAATGTATAAATGTAAACATTGTTTCCAGCTATCTTTGATTTGCTATTGTACTTTGAAGTAAATACCAAATACTAAGTGTTTTTCAAACAAATTGGTTATTTAATATTTTGATAGAAGGGGAGGCCTGTTGTAGCCTCTGTGTATCACGTGCTCATATGCAAATGAATTTCAGAGTTTGAAATGCGTAGCAGAACAAAGGTAATGAACCAAAGCAAAAAGAGAAAAAACAAAATCCTGGAATGCCGTCATCCTAGCAATGTTCCATTCATCAGACGATAAACCACCATGAAGGCTGACCCGGGGCTGGTCACACCAATGGGGATGTTCCTGCTCCGGGCACCTCGCGTCTCAACCTACTCACTGCAGGAGAGGTCAGGACGTGCAGAGTGCCGATTGTTAATTAGAGGTAAATTCATAACCCCCAACAACTACCAATACATGATGAGGAATAATCTGACCACATGACCATGGTGTATGGCATTTTCAAAAGGCCAGAATAATAACTAGGACCATGTGGCATGAAAGAAGATATCCTTTGGGAGAGACTGGCTTGCTTTTTACTGCAATATTCAAAGTACCCTTTATTCAAACCCTACTTATTTATTTTACAGTGCATTATTTTACGTGCTTAATACCAGCAAGTGGTTTTTAAGCAGGGGACCGGGATTCGAATCTCTGTGGCACTGTGTTATTTTGCTTCCAAGACAAACACGGTGCCCCTGAACTATCATTCCTCCCCTATATCAGGAAATAGGCAAACTTGCTTCTATATCCATGTACCCTGTCTTGTATCCTTGTATCATACCTGTGCACCTTTGCAAACTTGTAACCTTAAGCTGTAAACTTTCTTGTACCCTGCGCCCTGATACCCTAGGTTCTGGTGCGCATTATAAATAAATAAACAAACAAACACACCTACCACCTACTCAGTGCACTGTATAGCTCTCATTGGATCCTTCCAAGCACTGATGTGGCACAAAAAGAAGACGGCAGCGAGTGTTATCTATCTGCTGACCAAAGTCCCCACCAGTTGTCAGTTGGAAGTAACAGGTGGCTTTTCACCACACACTACGACTGGGTAAAGATGAACAGATACCTTTGCTTGACCAATTAGCATAAGAAACAAGTATGGAAAATGATGCAACTGGCAATGCAACAACACCTTCAAATGTACTCAATATCCTTGTACAGTGATACACCATTGTCTACACAGCATCAGTCAGAAGAATCAAACATTTCAGACACTTTTGTGTTCTAGAAAGAGGCACAACCAGTCAAGCATCAAGTGAGGAAGTACCTGTCCGACTACAAAACTAGCTTGGAACACACCTTGGAGAGATGTTGAAAGCTGGTAAAATACAGCAAGTAGAAGGTACCTAATGGTTAGCACTAATAGCCTTGGAACGCAAAGCAGATGGAGGCATAAGAATGTTTTTTTCGACTTCCAATGTCTAAACAAGAATATAAACATTGACACGCACCCATTGACAAATATTTCAGAAATGATGTTATGTTATGTTATATTATTATAGCTTCATAGACCTGTAGCGAGGGCAGTACGCTCAGGCCTTTAACTCGGTCTTCAGGGCCCATAACGCTGAGTACGGTCTGAGCTGCAGGTTTATAAAGCTATTAGAACACCCTTAGTATTTAATAAAATTAGAGAAAATTACAAATGACACAAATATGTTGCAGAAATGTAGTTGTTATTGGGAAAAGGGTGGTTTAAGTGTGTGGTGCCATAGACATGAATTTATTTGCATTTTTAAAGC